>NC_135563.1:12654650-12829650 GCF_964340395.1 Glandiceps talaboti | reverse complement strand
CATCACCACTGATCAGATGCGTACTGCTTTTAACTTTAACTAATTTTCTTGAGCAAATTACAGCACCATATTCAACATCATTCACGTTTTCATAATAACTTCAATACTCCAGATGTGAAATCGATGTGGATGCTTATCGCAGGGGTCGGTCACATTATCCATTAAAAGCACGATAGATTAAGCTCGCATTATACTTTGGTTCCACTTTCCAATGATAATCTAAAGTATGTATCGTGTTGCAACAATACACTTTTAAGTAGATTCTAATTATTACTAAATTGAACAGATATCTGATGGAATAATTCATAGAATTTAAAAATTTTGCGGAATAAGCTTTAAAATATAGGTTATCGAGTTCACATCGAGGATCTTTAGAACCCGCCGTAGCTGAACGCCCACATTCCATATTCACTTTGGCACACTCTAGGTTATCCTGTACCTTCTAATCGTATATATCCCGCGCAAACTTATCAGTGACATTTCAGTTAAATATCAAGTACAATATTGAAAGTTTGACAACTATTTACTGTGAGTGAGTAAAATGAATTACAGTTTCACAAAATAAAATTGTATGCTAAACGTGCCAGTTGCTTTTCAGCAATGTTAGTGTTTTCCTACAATTCACATGGCATCAAATTTGTCCATGTCGTGATATGAAATGAAATCTCCCCCAAACTTTAGATATGTGGTCAGGCAATTTAATGTTACCTAGATTTCGACATTTTGTGGTGTCTACTTTGATAACTCCAGGGATGCTATTTCTGTAAAACATAACATAAAACTGCAATTTGACGAATACATACATGCGTAGCGTGCTGATATTCCATTTACATCACTCTAATTTTAGTTTTCCCTTCCAAATACATGTGATTTAATAGCTGGACTAGTTAAACATTCCTTGAGGTCCCTTTTAGTCGTGCGAGAAATGATAAACCCACTTTCATATACATTTCTGCACTGTAGGTCAGAAAATGGCCAATATCGTTTTTGTTTCGACACATACATGCATTGCTACTGAAGACTATGAACATGAAGACCATATCAAGTGGAAAAGCATGGAATCAGTTTAATATATTGAGATATTACACATGTGTTGTGTTTGGCCATATGTACAATATAGGATATGGCAGACTTACTTGTTAGTGACGATGTCACAAAGGCGACGGAAATGGTGGTATTGTTTTGACAAAACAGAAGCAATAATAATATAACCACATGTCTACAAGTATATCTAATCTGTGGGCCCTGTTTCGCACAATTCGTATTTGTTTATGGAAAATGTCTGTGTAATATGTCATTTACCAGGAAGCCATATAGCTACTGTAATAGGTACTTCGTTACTTAAGGTTAACAATTCCATCTGAATGTATAACGAACCATTGAATTCTTTACCTATTATTATAAGTAGTACATGTATTATAAAATATATTTATTCCGGGCAAAACTCAATAAGCGTTACGAACAATGCAAATCGTTGAAGGGTTAACTTCTTTCCACTGAGGCCCGTATACATCAAATCGACAATCTCCACGTAGAAATTCTAAAATACCTTAAAACACACATAACGCTCATACCTTAAAACATAAAATACACACATTGTGACATTATGCCTCCAGGTAAATAAAGAAAATGTTAGGCAGAAAAAGTGTATCTGTAATAGACTTTGAAGTGTTTAAAAGTGTTAGCCTGCTTTACATGTTCAGGTAACAAATTCCTGAGATTTCCAACCTTGCGACTGAATTTGCAGAGAGTATTGTTATTGTGAGCTGGTTTGATAGAGATACTGCTAGCTTTACTAACCCCTGTACATTATGTAAGACAGACGTTTATGTAGATGTTCAACAATATTAAAAGTCTTATTCATTTTTGCGAGCGACTGACTCTCTAGCACACATTCAAAAGTGAATTCTTACTTAGCGTTCGCACCGTTGGTTTGCCCAATGTCATAGTAAAGGCATGGAATCTGATATAATGCGTAAGAGATCATTTGCTTGAAGCCATGATGAAACTATCATGAAAAAGTTAATACTAAAACCAAGGTTATCGCACTCTAACTGGCTGTGATAAACAGTAATGCAAACGGCGAAATTACTATGGGAGTTTGCTCATTAAAAGATCAATAGAATAATGACTCCAGTGTGATTTTGTTTTATTTGTCATTTTGATTAGATTTGACGGATTGTGATGCATCTACCTTGTCAAATGAAGTCATGGAAGTGAATCAATATGGTGACCTTTGATAATGTAGTTGCATAGCTTCCCGGCCGTATACGCAAATAAGACATGTCTCCACTAATTAAACGAGCTTGTTGTCTCATCTCACTAGTTTGCAAATCACTACATATTATACAGTTAAGCACTGATTCATTGATTCAAAGAAAGGTAACAAAATGGGAAGAGGAAGAAATACATGTGACATTGCACGCTTTAAAGTAAAGTAAAAACATGTGTTACAAACACAACATATCATTCAATATTTAACTTAAGGATATGTGTTAGTTATCAATACAATTCTTCGTTTTAACAGCAGGTAACTAATTAAACCTAAAATATAACCTTATTACATTTACAACATCTGTATACGACTTATAAATATGCAAATGACAGGATTATATTCATAAATGGGTCTACAGACTACATCACATATGCAATGGGAAGAATACTTTTCGTAGCGAGGAATAACTTCTAAATATTATTGTGCGTTAGAACATTTTTACAAATTGATATGTTTGGCATCTGGCACAGACGACAAAGTTAATTTCAAAATGTTATGGCAAAAAAATTTCGAGTATTTATTAGAGTAAATAATTCAGATTTGAATGGAAATGTTTGTACGCAAGGTACAAAGTGTAACAGAATAGATGCCGATAGACAAGCGGTAGTTCAGCGTACATTATATAAACAGTTTTCTTCGGTTTAAATTTGTATCTGCTTTATGTTCGTGCTAGTCTTAATTACCTGTTATTCATGTGGGAAATGAATTGACGGACATATACATACACCGTTCTTTCATTCCAACATCCATGATAGCTTTCTTCTAATTACCACTGTGATAACTAAAGAAGGTAATTAGTACTGCTACCAGTAGCTGATCGAACAAATTTTGACATAATCAACAAGTCGGACTTGATATAAAAATAATACATATTCGCAATGTAAATCCATGATATTTTAATATCACAAAATATAATGTGGATATAATATCAACTTCGAAGTAAATGATCCATATCCATATTTGGATATTTCACAATATCAACATAACAACTTTTGGTAATTACTAATTCCTAAGCTTTACTGCGAAATAATATTTTTCGCCATCATTTTGACAAGAAAGTTAATTTCCGAAAACAGTAACATATTAAAATATATTTAATTTGTTATTTACGCCGTATTTAGAAAAATAAAATGGAATGCTGTGTATTTTTCATTTGCGTATCATACATTATTTTATAATGACGGAATTACTATCTTTTCATCCCCCTCTTTGCTTCACTTCTTCTTGATTTTTGCGGTATGTAATGACTTCAGTTTCAACTATGTAAAGGAGGTCATTTTGTAATCGATTTATCTTCAAGATGTATGGTTTATCCCATCTCAGAAATCATCCGATTATGACAGTTCATACCCTGGTATTACCCTTGCTTTTTGAAAAAATAATTTGAAGCGGGTTGATTAACTCTTCTGAAGTTCTCATTTATCACTGTCAGTGGAAATGTAAACGCCCATTGACTTGTAAGCCACGACATTGTATGATATGTGTGTTACATTTGTGTAATTGTAACAGTCGACACGGGAAATAAAAGTATAATTGCATAATGTACCGTTATTTACTACATAGGCGAAGTGTTAGAAAAAACAAAGTTGCTAAGGTGTTTTTTTTAAAGAAAGAAATGACAAAAAAAAGTTTTAGAGCAGCTTCAGTGTGAATGCAAGTGGTTACAAAATGACCAATATGACTCACCGCGTGGTTTAAAAAATGAAGTATATGCACATATATTTCAAAAATACCAAATATAAATAGTTAACTAAACGTATGAACATAACACTGACACAGCCTAACAATGTTTAGGAGTCACTGGGGAGTGATTATTTATATTTTAATTTACAAATTACATTGCGATATACATGAATGGTTTATCGTTATTAGAGCATGTCATAAGGTAGTATCGGTCATACTAGCCAATGTGATTGGGATATAACCCAATTATGCCATTTCTGTGATAAATGGAACACTGTGAACTGTAGATATACTTCATTGTGGAAGCTATGTATTATTCAAACCATCCAGAGGGGAGACAAGTCTGATACTTTCAAGACCTTCAAGAAGTCTTCAATTGTTAGTGACATGGGTATGCAATATTGTGTACTATGCATCTATGAGAGAACAAAATTGACAACTCTGAATAAAAAAAATAATAGTTATTGTTGTAAGGGTAACGATACCGACAGGATTGTAATATTTTAAAAGCAAAAAAGATGGATGTAGTGGAAGATAAACTACATATGAGGCGAAATAGTTGAACTTGAACGTAGACTTAAAATTCATTTCATGAACGCTCTAAGGTTGAGGTCAAACTCACATTCTGAGGAAGTTGAGAAAAATGCTTACAGCGCCGAAGTCAAACCAAGTCTTGAATTTTCTAAAATTAGCTAAGCAAGAGACATCCGACGCCCGTGTCTTTACAATAATGAAATTACAATAAGTCATACATCGTAAGATAACAATTATAGGTCATGCATAATTATTAGCGTCCTGGATCATGAAACAAAGGACCTTGCAACTTGAATCACATCATGGATATCAGTATTGTTAAAACCAGACATGTTATATGTTATAACTTGCAACCTACATTAACTTAACAGTATTTGTTATTTTTCCATGTGGGTGTCTTATTAGACCAATGTAAAGCAAGTTTATAATAGTAATCTTTAGAAAACAATATCAGCTGCAAAAATTTAAGTGGTCAGAGACTTTCTGATTAACGGCTCAAGGGATTGGTCAACCTCATTTACTCTTTCTTTTTTGGTTGAACAAGGCTTGTAGGGGGATCCTCGTTATTTTGTTTTTAACAGTCTGTACCGTGTTTTAATTGGCTGTTCGAGTTAGACAGTATCAAAAGAATCGTCTTGAGTAGCTCACATCATTAAAAAGGACTCGAGAAAAGTGGAGCCATAGAATAGAAGAATAATTTCTGTTTATTGTTATCAAGAACAAATTTTAAAATTGGAGGTGTAGAATAAGCCTACGTGTGTTCACTCCTTGAAAGTATATCAGCTATGATTATTGTTCTTTATATTATGTCTATTGTCCGTCCGTCCGTCCGTCCGTCTGTCAGTCTATCCATCCACTCATCCGACTTTCTTATTCCTCTACACACACATGGGCATATAATTATATATGAATAATATGTGTGTATCTAAAAACAGTTTTTCAATTAACCATTTGCCGAACTTTCAGGGATCCGAACTAATTTCTGACCGTCGAGAGGTTAGGATAATCAACGTTTTAGTGTGTAAATCGTACAATTTCATATACTAAATCAAATGTAGAATATTTCCTGGTTATTTGCAAAATTCTCTTGCAAATACTTAGGATTGCCTCTTCAGAAAATCAGTCGTCCGTTGACAGTCATGTCCCACATCTCTTTACCCTAACGGTATATCGTTTGCCTTCTTTACGTAATATGTACTATAATAATTCATAAATACACAGAATTAATGACATTATCCAAATTGAAAAAGTATCAAAAATCTGTCTTCACATCGCAGACAATCGTAGCTAAGCAACCGATTGGCTCATGGTAGTCTGTAATGATTATTCTCACACTTATGTGTATATCTCATGTTATATTAACATATTTGTGTGAATTATCAAAATCAACATATTGGTAAAAGAATCAAGTCACAATTCCTTATGTTGCCAATGAAGTGCCGATGATTTCGTTTCGACACATGATGAATGTCGCCCACATCGGGAAATGAGTGTATTTCATTTCAGGGGTGTCACGGTTTGAATTTGGCCTCTGGAAATATTGATATCATCAGTAAAGATCTGCTGTAGCATGTTCACAACCAAGGGCAAATGAAACTCAAGCAAACGTGAATTATAGCACAAAACACAACAATTCTCATGATGTAGGCCTGTATGATACAAAGTAAGAATCAATACCATAACAAAACATAAACAAAACAAATATATACACATTTTCTGCAAACTTTCTTCGCATATAAACTGGCTTCGACAACAATATATCGAATGCAATTAAATGTGACACTCTCAAATGATTCATTTGTAGGGAAATGATAATTGCCCGTTATGTACCTTACTGACTCCTATATGTATTATTTTAAGACGATATATTTTATAGACGACATAGAGACACATATTAAAAGGAAACGAATGATTCCATTTTATAGAAGGTCAACTTGACATGTTTGAGGTGTTCAGAATTCATTGCTACTTATATAATATCGTAATGCTTCAATGTGTAGACCTTCCTTGTTTTACAGTTTGTGTTCCTAAAAAATCGGGACTGATTAGAACGTGATATATGATATCCTTTTAGACATTTTAAATTAAGTATCCGATTTTCAGCTGATCGTTTCCAGCTTCAACACAACAACAAGAAAAACAAAAACAGCTTCAAACTAGAAACTTGATTTATACTTTTACACGATAGATAACAACAACACTGTTCTTGCGAGTTCATTTTAACGAGGTGGGATTACTGTGTCAGTTGGGACCTGAAGGTTATCAACTTATACGATATAAAGACTTGAGGAATCGTTAACTTGGTAAATGTTGTTTATCAGTGTGGAATAGACTACATCTAATCCCCTGCTACGTGATTACTACCTTAGGTTGTGCGTAAGGTGGAAATAAATAAAAAAGAATTCGAATTACCTGTGGTGGCGAAGTAATGATACTAAATTACTAAAGGTTGAATCTTAATGATTGAAACGATATAAACATTTCCTTCACATAAATATGTTTAACAGAAAATTTTAACCCGTTAAAATTAAAAATATGGTTAATTTTTTTATTATATGCGTACTGTACGAGAAGTGATTTATTAAAAAGTAACATTAAGTGTTCACTCTGTTTAGTGGTCCATATCACTTTATGCGTATTTGATTGAAAACAAAATACGTAGCTTCTAGAGTTATTAGAGCTGAGCTTCGAACATCTGACATCCCTGTTTGGTATACGTAATCGTAACCAAGGTAACACTTTACATGATATGTTCCTAATATAAAGCTATTCGATGAAATAGATTTGTGGCCGAATGCAACGTAATAATTTTATTATCCCAATAAAATGTAAGCAAACGGTTTAGTGCATTCACACAGTGAAGACTGTAAGCCAGACATCCATCAATTAAAATTCCCCTTGCTTTGCTTTACTTATCTGGTACTTTACTGCAAATAATATGTCCTCGGTGACAATAAACAGTTCAATAAAGATGTACGTGTATTAAAGTCTTAAAAGTCAAATAAAATATATTCGTTTGGTAACCTTTGTCCATAACTTTTCGACGCCAAGGAATCGTTAGGTGAATAAAATAAGACATAGCGAATTAAATGCCATGGGGAGCAGTTAATATTGAAACTCACTTTAGTGACTGCTGTAAACATTTAGCAAACTGGTCGCATTAGTCAAATCTCGATCTAATAATAGTATGTTATGTGTAACACATAGAGTGACAATCATTGCAAACGAGCATGATCATCACACAATATTGATCAGTTGGAAATCCTAGCTATAGCTATATACAAATGTATTTATATTGATCCATTGCCATTTAAAGGAATATTCCACTATTGAGAGAATATTTGAGAAAGGTGGTAATTATGGATATGACGTTATTTGTGTTGACGTCACTGAACATGAGAACAGTAGATCGTTGGTCACTTTGTGAAACGTATCCGTACAAATATAGCAAATAGAAAATCATCTAGTGTTATTGTTAAAATGTATGAGAAGCTTGAATAAGCATTATGTAACGAAGCATGTGATAGGTTTAAGAACGCTTTAAAAGAAGAGGAATGTTGTTTGGCCAGAATTGTTGCAAAGCCTTCTTAGCCATTTATTAGTGATCAAATGCTGCATTAGTCTAAGAAACAACAGTAAGTGCTTCCGCTATTATGGCAAATTTTTAAATTGTCAATGTGTAACATACCACAAAATTGATTTGTTGATTGCTTACATCATGTCCTGCTCACAAATATTTGGTTAGTATCTGAAAGAATCCAGTATTATAGACTTATAGATTGCTCATCGAGTATGCACTTTTTTGTTTATCTTACTGACATGCAACTAGATTGTAAAATTATAGCAGTGAATTAAGAAATGACATGATCCTGGTACTTAAATCTTTGAATTTACATTGTTATCTGTCAGAAAGTGATGGATTTATAAATCATTGCTGATCATCAGTTCCAAGATGCACATGCTAGGTTTGTGTATGAAAAAATACCTTGCATTCCAGTTTTTAAACTGATATTGGTATACGTACTATATGGACATAAGAAAATATATGATGAGCTCCTGAGAGAATTAGATAGTATCTGAATATTAAAACCGTAAAAAGGTGGACGTAAAGTTAATTATCATGATTTACATACTAAAGAAAATGTGCACTCTATTATATGCAAAACCAAGGTTTCATTGTAGTTATATAATTGCATTATGTATACCATTCTATTTACTAGTATCTAACATACACACAGATGGTGCTTAAACATAAATACAAATGTGAGTGTCAGTTCAACGAACTTCCTCCAAGTCACAGTTTTATTATTAACCCTGTTAGTATGTTGCATACTATTGTTATGCATGGTGAAATTAAACTAACAATATAAGATGATGAGATTCAGTGCCGTTAAATATTTTATAAGATTACAATGGTGTAACTATTTTTTGAATGAAACGTTCCGATTAAATTCTATGGAAGAATTACTTTGGCAAATGGAATCTTAGACCAGTCATAAAGTCCTGCAAAAACGCGAAACTGTATGTTCACTTTGCTAGCTGTCGAATAGCCATTATAAGTGACCTAGTAACATTTCGTTTTAACGATAAAATGACATTAATCAACCTGATAGATCTCTGTATAAACTGAGACGATCAATTCCCAAATGACACCATGACAGATTTTTCTGAAGTGGTATTTGGACTGCAATGATTTGTAGCTGGGTGGTTCTAATCCGATGAATGTCAATGACATTAGCCTTTAACGTGCAGGATATGAGTACATTGTTGCTGTCAGTTTGCCTTTAACTCTATGTTCTCAAATGAAGTGTTATTTATACGCATGCTTATCACATTGTTCTACTCTATTTCAGATGGCAGATATATACACAACCACATAAATGGTAATATGGTAAAATTCATGTAAGTAGTAATCGTTCAAACTCACATGGCACGATGAATTTGAGAAAAAAGGTATGTGGTTACGTGAACTTCGTTCAAGTATCAGTGCTTTTAACGTGTATGCTCACAGATGTTATCATCAGATATTTAGCCGCGATTCTTCAGAAATCCAGTGCTTAACTTGCGGAAAAGGAGACTGTGTTGAATCGTCTAAAGATACTAATTAGAGATAAGGTGTCCAAACCTAAAGAATTATATTTGCTGGAACGACACCCCTAGGATTGTATTGCTGTAGGGGATTAGTTACAGTAACAAAGGGATTTCCCGTAGTATCGATGAATTATTTGGTCTAGTATATTAAGTCAGTGTATCATGGCAAAGACACTCCCGAGACTTTCAAAATTGCACATGTAAGCAGGCAAGTCTCTTTTGATTATGTGACCTTCCATTAGGTTCAGGATTGCATTGTTTATTTGCAGGTCGTGGTACCTACCACTCATGATACATGAAGCTAATGGTTATCATATATACTACATATGATGTTCATTATCCAATATGAGCGTATACCTTACATATCGTGAAACAAAACAATTTACCAAACTATCGATTGTCCGCTGGAAAGTCTATTTGTAATGTTGATATTGGATTTTGAATTATATTTATACCTTTTACACTTGCTCTCTTTCTGAGTTAGGACCACGATGTTGCTGTAGACAGAGGAGTACATTCATAGAATCAATAATAATTCCCAAAATCAATATTACAACTATATCAGCTGGCGTCTTACTATTGGACACCCTACCAAATTAGACAGTGTTTCGAATCAATAGTATACAAATATTGGTAAAATCTCCACAAATCAACAAATCACAAATTGCATAGATGACACGGAATTAATATACGAAGTGAAATGCATACATTTACTTTAAAATCACCACCCGTTGTTACATTGACGGATACATTTTGTGTTCAGTAATTCCTGTTATCTGTTCGGCATTGTAGGATACCAACACTGTACAATAAGCAAATGCCATATAAGTTGTAAGACTTTGATGTCGTGATTAATCTTTTATAGGTTAATATAACATTCACATTGACGTATACCTACCCTAAGATAACCAATCTGCAATTGCATTCCGAAAAAGTATTACCTTTCATACTTGCTTGCTTCATTAATTTTCATTGCATGCACTGAAAACTATCCCATTTCAAGAGTAGAAAAATAACTGTGTCTCATAAATAACGTTGGAGTTTTATTCTTTACTAAATTATGTGACCTTATATATACTAGTAGTAAAGAAGAAATGTAATGTTAACTTGCAACAGTGTAAATCATTTCAGGGCTGGTTTATTCATGAGGGAAAGGCACTCTCTCTATCATACATATGTTTAGTGATTGCGTATCATTTCAAATACTATTAATACAATATTAACGATTCACTCTAATGTGAATGCCAGTGCAATCAGACCAAGATATATAAAACATGTATACAATAAGGTGACATTAATTTCA
The DNA here is from genome assembly GCF_964340395.1 of Glandiceps talaboti. Taxonomy (NCBI): domain Eukaryota; kingdom Metazoa; phylum Hemichordata; class Enteropneusta; family Spengelidae; genus Glandiceps; species Glandiceps talaboti. The sequence goes on along the minus strand of NC_135563.1, from coordinate 12,818,764 downwards.
GGAATCCTCTACAATATCGTACAAACTGTATGACCTGAGTTCGCTGTCCATATTGCCGTATCCATTGAATTCCATGCACTTGGTATCACAGACAATTGATGATATATAACCGCAAATGTAATTCGACGCCATGTGTAATAATGATGCAAATAATCTGCTTGCAACAATTTCACATCGCGGGAGTAACGCTACTGTGTTATGAACATGTCTACTGAAAAAGCTAGATACAAAACCCCCTATCGATATTGCAACATGGTCAAAGTTCAAGTTTACTCCTGTGAGGTTATCAGCGTTAGCTCTTGAATATTGACTAATATATTCTTGGTTATATTACAGTGCTCACCCATTCAAATACGTGTAATTTTCTATTCCCAGCGCAAAGATTCTATCGGGTAAAGTAACATAAATGTAGTAATTCCTTCCCGGCTTATTGCTATTGAAGGTAAAAACAGCACATTATAAGGCGTTCCCCAGTTACTGATATCCGATATGGAACTTAGCATTGGTTACTCCTAGCAATGACCAATAACACATCCGTAGTTAGTATATTAACATTAAAGGTGATGTCTGGTACTATATATTTTACAAAGTCGGAACGAAACGGTATATTATGCAGTTACCACAAATTTCGATTGGGAATAAACAATGTAGCTAGTTATTTTAACAGGTAAATAGAAATACTTCTGATTTAGTGAGTGATTAAAACATAGCATTCACCTTTCCTTTAAAAAAAATGTTATATACATATATTGAATGTATATTTGAAAGTATCGTCGTAATTACTGCTATTAGTATTAGCCCTCAGTAGAAATTAATTTGTCTATCACATTTCCTTTAAAATAAGTACTCCTTCACAGTGCATAAAGTTGTCATGCTTCAATGATTTGTGCTATAATATACAAATTGAATTCTTCTTGAGACTGTATAAATACATCTAAATTGTGATGTCTAAGTAACTCTGAGTAGACTTTGTATTATTTCCTTGATTGTGAATTTTCACCAAATAAAAGTGGTCACTCTGCTTCTACATCCTAGCAATTAACACTGACAATTATTCTTGAGGTAGATGATCAATTCATGTTTAGATGGAGTGAAATGTAATGACGCGTGTACGCATCAATAATTGTGTTTTCCAAGACATATTAATACAACTGCTTAATAGATCATATCAAAATGGCTAAAGCACCCTACCACATTAGGAAGGAATTGGCTACTTCCAGTATCTTAACCTCGGAAAAATCACTATTATTACCTGAAGCCGGTATTTCAAAGAGAAAGAAAGATAACAATTAATTTCCGGTTAATCAATTTGACATTATGACGAATACATAGTAAGCGAACACTTCATAACTACTATCGTAGTCGCTATATGCATTGCTGTGTGGATTACCTCCAGCCTTGACTTCGGTTCGTCCCAAAGGTGATTTTCTCATATCTAATTTATCTAATTTATAGTTATTATATTCACAGGTAGGTGGAGCCTTGTATCTGATTACTTCATGAGTACTTGGTGTCAACAATTGTTCTCTGCTCATGCGTACCATTCTGTCAGCACGTTTCGTCAAGACTTTATCATTCACTGACAATGCATCGAGTAGAGGGTGTCTAGTAAGATAGCTAAGGGTGAGTCTTGTCATCATCCCAGCAGCAACGAAAAAAGATACAATTCAAGCGAGTAACAAGTGAAAGTCTTTCTTTGCCATGGCAAACTATGATGACATAATAACTAACTGCAGCGGAAACGTAACGTTTGATAATTGCACACAGGCATGGGAGGACTTCCAAGCTATTCCCGAGTTACCGTTGCTGATCCTTATCGTGACAACAATTGCATATGTGATCATTTTCATCTTCGGCGTTGTTGGAAATGCCTTGGTCGCTTTCGTGGTTTGGAAGAACAATGATATGCGCAGCTCAACGAACTATTTCCTTGTGAATCTCAGTGTAGCTGACCTGTTAGTTCTGATCATCTGCATGCCAACTGCACTGTTGGAAACATATGTCATTAGTCCTTGGCTTCTAGGGGAAGTGATGTGTAAGTACAATATTTCTTTATTAAATACAATTACTTTTGTTTAACTTTTACACAATCTAATAATAGCGCATTCGTACTTTCGTTTTTAGTATTTTACTAACAGTAGATAATCCATTTTATTCACGACTGTATATGTAAAGGTATATTTATTCCACCTCAACAATTACAATGCTTTCCTGCAAAAAGTGCTTGTTCAGTTCCATCGCAGGTTAACTCCAAGACACCCCTTGTTGTTTCCGTGCGATGTTAGTATCGATTCCCCGCCGAACGTTCCTCTTAGCGGTATTCAGGAGTCACGAACGTAAATGAGCACATACATTTTTGCTTGCCAACAAGTAAAAAATGGACTATTGCAGTCATTAAAATATTTTCTTTTCGGGAAACTACAACAATATTGATATTTATGTAGAGTAACAACACAGTGTACTAAATCAATCTTGACATAAATGTATATGATTATCCAACCCACTGTAGAAGAAATGCCGAGAATATTGCCTTTGAGATTGTAAAAGCCGTTTATACTTTAGGGAAAAACAATTACTTTAATAGCGCCAATATTACAAAGTATGATGAGTAATTGATAGATTTTATCCATCGACATAACTTGATTTTGTTGTTAATGAACCCACCTCAGGACTCACAAGTACTCGTTACTTATTTCGTTTAATGAGATAGCCAAGGGTGAAATACAATCGCAGCCCTCGGTTCAGCATGGCTATAAGCCCTTTAAGGATTGTTTTAAAGGATATCACTGTGTGTGATCTAATTCAATAAACTCTGAAATTTAGAACGTTCGAGGTTTTGTTGTTTGCTAGAGGAATATACCTTGTTCTGGCAAAAATATTTGCAATCAGCATTTAATTGTCATTGGTGTCGGGCAACGAATGTTTGTCCGCAGTATATTAGGTATTCATAAGTGTACAAGACGGGGACGGGTCATTGCAAAAGATATGTTAGGAGCCTTTTTGAACAGGGTAAATAAGAATATTATTGTACGAACACACACGCATATGCACACCCTCTGACTACGTGTGTGTATTTTATTTACGAGTGTTGAACGTATGTTATTAGATTATAACACATTTTTGTTATACGTCAATAATTCAAGACATTTTATTCCTCCCATTTTAGTAGCTAACAACATCACATACAAAGTGGGCGTGTATTATGATAACACTTCAAACCGTACCATTTCGGCCATATTAAATTGGTCATGGCTAATGATATTTCCTAATATTTAAATACCGACTGTACATGCAAGATCAATTAAATTACACTAAAGATGCGGTAATGAATCATATTTTTACTGTACATAATGCCACATATGAATGTATATTGGAAGCTGTGTTTGTAAAGAAAATCAACAATTTAGTTGAATACAAATACCTACGGAAATACTAAACGTGCTATATGTATTATTTCTTCAATTTATTTCATGTTTGTTAAACTCCTGTTCAATTCACTTTGTATTCATTGAGACCACGTCTGATTGTTGAAGGTGTGATAAATATCGTGGCAATTCTTACCATCAGAATATACTTATTTGAATACGAAAATCAGCTATTGTTAAAGCACACAAGAAATAATACAGTGCTACTAAAACATAAGGTTTTGGAGCAAATTGGCCAAATTAAGCTGACTACGCTTAATAGATGAATTGCAAGCCAGCACGTTTTTGGAGTTCTTTCAAGCAAAGATAACACTGCCCACAGGCAACACGTCCTGGATAAAAGATATTTATTCCAAAGCGGTAGCTCTTGATCCAAACAATAAACCTTTAGGATTTGCTCAGATACCTTAAAGATGTAATATTCCTTGTTAGGATGCAATCTTCCAATACTTTACATTTCTGCATTTAATTGTATGCGACGTTGCAAAAGATATATGGGAAATCTACCATAGTAAATAAGTGTATAAGTCTGTACGATCGTTTTAATTTTGGGTGGGTGGGATCAGAAGGTTGCATTATTGAACACTGTTAGAGTTTTCATGTTTGGTCGAAAATATTCAGTGAAAATCAAATGCCATGCGTTAAACTGTGCATATAAACTGATATCATGTTTGTCTCCACAATGCAATACTTGATCACTCGAAACGCTACATGGCTATTGTAAATATTATAAGCCAAATGTCATGTGAGGATACAACTGAATCCGTTGTTAGAAAGGTATGTTGTACAGTTAGCAGTAAATGCAAGCTCTTTCAATTTCTCTATAAAGGAATAAAATACATTGTCGAGTTGTCTGGTTTGTGTTTGATCATTTCCACATATCTGTAATGTCGGGTTCTGTGTACGAGTCGTTTGAACCTATATATACCTTATAACACATCTTAAAGAAAAACATACCTTATAAAACATTCTTAATACCCATGGAGCCACATGTAAAGTTACACAATTATTTATTTGCGGCCGTCTCATAGAATGACATTTAGATTTCAACCAGCCTTTACGTTAGAATTAAACATATTTGACACATAGTTACAGATTTTGCACGTTTGAATATATAAATAAGGAATTGGAGGTGGGCTAGCAGAGACCTGGTATTTATGTTTTTATTCAACTACGAGTTGCATGACAGTTTAGAAAACCATGATAAAGTATGACGCAATGTGTTAGGCGTATGGTATGGTGTGGTAAGAAAGAGTTCCAGCACTATCAAAACTATATATATATATATATATATATATATATATATATATATATATATATATATATATATATATATATATATATATATATATATATTATATATATATAGTTTTGATAGTTCTGGAACTCTTTCACGCATAGCGCGATCATCAGACAACGTTGTCAGATTGATACTCACCGAGTTATATATATACATATATATATATATATATATATATATATATATATATATATATATATATATATATATATGTATATATATACCTATATATAAATAAAGTGTGAATGTTTTTTTGTTTTTTTTCTAATGATTTGTCATCGTTTTACATTTACTGAACTTTATATAGATTACAATGATCTATAATGAAATAAAAACCTCGCATATATAATCCTGATAAACATTCTGAAAAACAACAAGCCTTTTGAAGCGACATGTTTACATCTTAGAATAATCTAATGGGAATTATCATATCCCTCGTTAATCATTTTGATACTGCCACAGTCTGACCTATAAACCTTTGTCAATGTTGAACTGTAAGGTACGTCTTCAGACATATAGCTTTGGCAATATATCTCTAGTTAGGGGACCTTTAACATCGTAAAGATGTGGTCATTTGAGATAGTAAAAATAGGCTTTAACACACGTAATTAGCTAATGCCTTTAAAATTTGATCAACTATCGGCTATAAAGTTGTAAATTCTATCCCCGTTGCAGTAATCAGTGCATATCATATACAATCATAATCTTGATATTAGTATTGCTGTTACAGGAATCAACATATACAAATGCTCTCCACCGCATTTTGTGGATCTATAGACGATTTGTGGATTTGGCGAATATTATGATGACTTAAAATTGCTACACACATAAAAATCGGATTCCATAAATGTCACAATACAGTCATTCTGCCTTTATGAGTTTGAATTTGCTAAGGACAGACATGAGAGTCAGGTAGGGGTGGGGGATGGGGTGGGGATGTATGAATCTTTGATAAACCCTTGACATTTTGACTTCTCCACAATAATCCCACGTACACGTGACAAGGCAGATGGGTCAATGGTTTCCCAGTAGCTATCATACCAATTACGTTTATGTTTCATTATTTAGTCATTGCTTAGTTTTGTAAATGCCAAAAAATGGCAGTTAACAAGCATGAACATAATGTATGGCACTGTGTTGTCAAGTTGATATATGACAGTGGGATGCATATGGTCGGTTAATGTTAAACAAATCAGACTCCAACATCAACATGTGTTGTGATTGAAGTCTTTCTCCTCTATTGGAATTGAATGAAAATGTAACTATGTTTGCATTATTTGTTAGGGATTATTATGAATGAAATTGCTGGCTCCTTAAACTAGTTTGAACTGCAGACGAATTACATTATTTGAAACTAAAAATCTTAATGCTAGAAGTGTAAATGAGCATTCATTTCCGCATCGTGTTATCGGCGTTTAAATGTATATAAAAGCTTTGCATAATCGACCACCGAAAATTATTGAATGCACAAACTACATCAATGTTGATGTACCCTAGTCAATACAATTTGTATATATCAGTCCGTATATTAAGCAATCAACCAAATAGCCACGCCAGTGTGCCCTACTTCAACTAAACTTAGTTGCTTGGTTCATATGTTGACTTATTTAGCAAATGGATGTCATAAATCTTAATTAGTTGGGAACGCCAAGGAAGGTGACGGCTCTAGTGAAGAAATGTAAATATTGTGCATTGTCACTTCTTAGGTTGGCGCTAGCGCTTTCTTATAATCGAAACAGTACAGTTCACTTTGGATCTGATAGCATTACAAGGCAATTTCCGACGCTTTCTTTCTTTAAAAACGTCAAAGTCTAGGGTGCAATGTTTGACTATACCTCGCTGTCGTTTTACTGAATTGTTATACATGTACACCTTTTTAAATGACGATGCTTGTACACAAGCTCATTCCACTGAAAAGTGCATGCTTCTGCTCACTAGCCCAGGCTCGAAAAAAATACTCGGCGGCTGAAAATGTAGGTGTCGCCGTTATAGGATTACCTATACATTCACTTGTTCCTGAAAATGATTTAAAGAAGCCGCTATACACCATCGTAATTACATTTAGAATTGTTTACCCAGTCTTGTCAGATTCGGATCGGACTAGTTAATGGCGCCACTGTTACACTCGCCAGGTAAGAAGGTCACCAACGATTGATTTTGTGTTTGGTAACTAAAATCTAAGAAGGTTAACACTGAAGCGTTTCAACAGAGGCCTGTTATATGGAAGCCAGTAATTGTGTAGGTCGAGAGGCTTTGAGTGAAACAAGATTGTGATTTGCAATATAGATTCTCTCAGGGTATACGACGTGCTTGCTGCAAAGCTGTGGAAGGCTTATCTGAAACATTTTACTGTATTGTCAACATACAATCATGATGTTGGTGTCCTATCAAGACATCCATCACGAATACTATAACTGACTGGTATTTGCATTCACTTCGTGATTTATAACCTACCACATATGAAAAAGTAGATATTAAACCCAATATGCATGAGTTAATGTCTTGCATGTGATGTTACATGAGCTTTCAGTTGATACAATATTCATACGTTCCTTAAATTCTAGATTCCAACAAGTTCTCTTATCAACATTTAGACATGGACATAATTTTACAGGCTTTTTAAAAAAAAATGAAAGTCGTTCTGGACGCGTTAAAAGAATGACTAAGGAGTGTTGATATATCTATTGCTTAATCTTGCCTATATTTGAAAAGCGAACGTTATTCTCCAAAATAACATCTGGATGCATACAGATGCAAAACCACGTATGTACCAGAAAAGTCTGCTTTGTCTTGACACCTTAAAACATAAAGGTAACTGTCACTGTTGTCTTCTTACTCATGATCAGTCGGCTTCATCATGTCGTGTATTCTGAATTTCCATAATTGCTCTTTATTACTTACCCGCCTTTTCTGTTTATTGCCACTCTTTAATTGGAACATAAAATGTTCTTGTACTTCTTGTTTAAGAGGTATTAACGACATTAAACTTTTACAGAGAGAAATAGTCCTTAGTTGATATAATAATTACCCAAATACTTATATTACATTAATAGTACTCGATGTTTTTCAGTTTTTAATGAATGTGTTTCCCTTAATTTTTTGTTACACCTGTAAAGTTCAGTGTTAACATTGTTTGAACTTCTCGAGAGAAGGCTTGTCAATATTAAATCCTAGTAATGAAGAAATCCATTGTACATTTATTTTCAGGGAATAAGAACAGTTTGACATTTGTCGAGTTTTGTTGGACACTTAAACAGCGGGAACGGACTTGACGAGTTCCTAGACGACAAAGTTCCGTTTTCCCCTTTTCCCCATCTTTTTGTAATTGACAGTATAATATTTTTATGTATTTGTATCTGATTAGTATATTTTTGGAATCCGGAAAATAAAGCATTATAATATTTATGTTAGCTATTTCCGTATAATTAATATATTTGTTACTGACAAAAGTTAAAAAATCAGTAATATTTACTGTAAAAATTAAAATGTTATATTTCTTTTGTAAATACATTTTGATCAACTGTCGCGATAATGAAATATTCTAAGCGATAGCCTAAGATATTCTAAGAAGAGATATACAGTGTTTTATGGGCTTTATACTTCTGTCATAAATATCAGACGTTTCGGTGATATTTCCAAAATGTATACGAATAAAACGCTTTAACCGAGCTATAAACATTCCTACTGTGTAAAAAGACTAAATCTGCTATTACTATCTATTCAGCCTAACTTCTAAATGACATTACGGAAATGGCATACTACATAAACCCATAGCGCGTCGTATCATTTACGGGACTATAATTGCTAAGCCTACCGACAACACGGGATCTTTTTATCGTTACTATTTCACGTTCTCGATTAAAATACCGTGAGTCATTATGGACATGCGATTATAAGCCACGTCTCGTATAACACACATACAATGGCTTAGGCACAACTTTCCAAATGTTAAGAGCCTGATATTTTGTCAATATCCTCATCATGCGCACATACTTCACACACATATAAATGTAAATCCTTTCACTCCCGGATATATGAATTCATCTCAGTAAAATGATATATTAACCACCAAGGAATAGATGACACTGATATGTGATATTGAGTGTTTTTAAAATAATGACTGGGCGACAGTTCCTATATTGTTGTATAACGCTAGCCGTAACCAAAGTTAAAGGCTTTCACATGTGAAATTGAATCGCTGGAAACTAGACATTGAAGATATTAAGGATTAGAAAAGCAAATGAAAAGTAAACTGAACTCTCGTATACACTTCAGAATCTATCATCAGTCAACGCAAAGCTTTATTTTAAAAAACGATTTTGTGATTGGATTTTTCAATGTCAAATTTCAATTAGACACTAATGTCATTTGAAGTGTGTCGTTGTGTCGGATGGCATTGAAAAGTCATAATCAGTTCAACTTCTCATACAACTTCAATATCAAGAATTGCAGATTAAAATGTGTTTTTCATATTTTTATATCTACAGAATGTCTGGTGGAAGGCGTACAAATCACCACACTTTACGTTAAAAGCAAAACTTTTATATTAAGGGAAAGAACAGAATTTACGGCTGGGGTGGGCTAAGATGAAAATGCGGGCAACGAAAAAGATTGGGGTGAGAAGGTGGGAGTTTGAATGGCCTTAGGAATTCTGACGGTTGGGGAGGGGGGGGGCGTGCAATATTTTAGCCTTAATTTTTGGAGTTTTGAATCAAATGAAATAACTCGTTCAACCATGTGCATTTTTGAACAATTTATAGTGCTGTGTCGCGATAATGTACATTTCTTTTACCTATATTAAGTACGAAGCCGGTGATACCCAAGAAAATAAGTGATCCATTTTTCTTAGTCTGTTTTTCTGTCTTTCTCTCTTTGTATATCTCTTAGCGTTTGTGTATTTGTCTGAGAGAGAGAGAGAGAGGGAGAGAGAGAAGGTGTGTATAGATAGATCCGTTTGTGCTGTATAGGTGCAATTGGTTTGTGTATATTTTGATGTCATTACAATTATCTGTCGTTACCTCTTCGCTGTAGATTTCGCTGGTGGAATAACATTGTGTGTTTGTAAATGAAGCACCATGCCTTAAATTGTTGCATGCTAATCATTTATGTTTTTGTCAATACCCAAGTGCATCTCGTAAATTTGACCTGATATAACCTAGTAGAAGTTTATGATCAAGGTGGCACAAGCTAGAACTGGCAAATATAATCATCCCTCTAGTATGTTTGCAATAACCGCGGCATCGTGTGTTAAAAGACAGTAAACAATGAACACCCAAGAAACCCCGTCTCTTCAAGTAGAGATATCGAACCGTTCGGTTTCTTCTGAAGATCTAGTGATTAATCTGTCTGGGTTTATCCATGTCTGGGTTTCTCCATTCATAACATGCCATGTCTAATGGATCATTATTGGAACAAAACGTGCAAAGGTTTGTGATAATATATTTTTTTGATTTTAGAAAGAAGAAAAAGAAAATATTAGAATGACCATGCAAAGTACATTTTAGGTGTCAAAATAGTCGGAGCTTTCCAAAATAACGGTAACTTCACAATACGTGAACTTATATCTAGTTGACGTCATTCCTGAAGCACTGCATGTGCAGTCAGTCTAGAGTCAGACTGAAGGGTCAGCACGTAACGGTATAGACAGTTTTTTCGCAGTTCGAAATTTAAATAATCCTCAGTATATGCTGCCACAAGAAATGCCATTATTATAATAAGTGGCAAAATTGATAGACTGTGTCAGAAGACGTTCTGATATTAGTTTTATCTCCAAAAATGTACAGGATACGTTAATTGATTTGTATTATGGACTCATAGTGATAACTTTTCATTGTGTCATTGTTAGATCATACACCGGATTGCATGTTTTAAAATGAGAATGATTATGGAAATGTGTCTAGGTACATGTATATAATGTTTTAGTTATTACTGTAACAAAAGAGCAGGTCGTACTTTCACTATGCCACACTAAGTCATCATTATCTACTTGTAGAACTCTCACCTTACATAAAAATAAATCATATACGTAATGTAATTGAGTGTCTTACATGACGATATTTTACGGTGACGTTACTTTAGATATGTTCAGTTAGAAAACTGATTTGCTTCTGAAAGGTGTCCAACTTACCTAGAAAGGGAAGACAGTGGGTAATGCCCATATTTAAGACAGTAATAAGTGAAAGTTGTCGTTCAATTGATAGCAATGTACATTTACGCTTGAGTAAACATGATTCCCAACTGCATGGACAATTTGCTATTCTCACTTTGAAACTGAAATCAATCCACACCTATTCAAAAATGTCAGTGCTGTTCAGATGCAATTATTTGATAACAAAAAACTTCAATGGCGTTGTCCGGTTGGGCAAACAGCTACACAGCCGCTCTGAATCAGTAACACTTTAATAACCTGGTTTCGCGATAACAGCTAAAACCTTGAAGAAATATGTGCATTATATTCTTCAATACACACACAGATATATATATATATATATATATATATATATATATATATATATATATATATATATATATATATATATATATATACTTAGTACATATACTTAGAAGATAATATGTGTACGTTATCCTGTGTAACAGCCCTTCGTGTTAATATCCTTATCAGTGAAACTCGCAATAATTAATCTTACATCCCATTATAGGATATCATATATAAACAGTTGGATTACACAGTGTTAATGAACTATTTTCTCACAGACTGTGGTACGATTAACTATGTGGTGGAGAGACAATTCATAATGTAAAAAAAAACAAGACATAAGACGCTTGATTATAATACCAGTACCACCTAGTCAGATTAAATTCACATACTTAAATACTTAGTAGTAAGTTTCAACCATAAATATTTATATTGGTTTACTGCACCTTTTCGTACTCCTGGTTGTATAGTGTTTAATATCATGACAGCGCTTGAATTCTGTATCACACAATTTACATATATTCGATATTTCGCACTTCTATAGGCTCCTTTACAGACATGTTTGCGCTGCCTGCGATTCGATTATAGTCTATATCCTTTTGGCTTTGCTATTTTTCATAAACAGAAGCCTTTATATGAAACCTTGTAGGAAGTTTCAATCCGGCTTTGTACTAATTCATTGCTGAGGCTTTATATGTTCAAGCTTTGGTAGTAGGTTTAGTGTTTGATGTACCTGGAAACAAAGCTTGCTCAGAATGTATTGGACGTCAGACAACTGTTAAAAAGAGTTGGGGTTATTATCATAAAGTGCTCTGTACGCATAATAGTAAACAATATTCATCGTGCTGTCAACATGGTCTGCAGAACATGCTTTATTGTGCTGTTAAAAATACTTATTTTCAGTATGCAGCTTTAATTGTCAATGATATTTTAGTGTAACATGTACTGGTTGATAAAAGCTTCATTTTACCACATTGCTGTTTTTCAAAGTTGACTATAGATGACCCCGATGTACAATTTTCGAATAACCTTTTAATAATAATGCTTATGACCACAATATTTACCAGTTTGGTTCATCAAATTAATTGTAACGGTTCTAATACACAAGCTGTTCAACGTAGTAAACGTAATTGTACTTTTAGTCTGTGCCCAGGTCGACAATCTTCGTCAGAATGGCAAATTCATTAGTTACAAAGAACCAAATCGATATGTGTATGTGCATTATCATTTGTAATATAATAAATCATAATTTAATTTAAGTCATGTTGTATAGTATTTCCATTATGTAATATTACATTTAAGATAAAGGCGTGAAACTCCTTTAAAACATTCATTGCACGGATGGTGTGACATCGCGTGAAGGTGACATCGTAGAATAGGTGTGCGCCAAACTATAGAATGTGTGACATTGCTGGGAATTGTGACAGTCTACTGTGAAAAAAAAGATGTATGTAGTTTTCGTCGTTTCCACGCATGTTAACGTTTGATGAACCTTTCTCTTAAGTTCGAATGAAAATCTATACTTATACTTATTATTCGGTATTCTCTCCATTAACCTTGTGGCATCATACCTCGAAGGATCCCTGGTGTATTGTTATTGGTATGTACTACATCAAGCTTACGTATAGAAATTCAATTGATGGCAAGGTTCTTCAGGGATGTTGTTACTATAGTACAATTGTACAATTGTGACCTTGCAGTGCAACATAGTCCCGTTTTAGCGAGGAAAGTGTGTGCTATTATTAAAGGTCTGATGTTGAAAGAATATTATTGACAAAATGAACCCATGACATATTACTAGACATTAGGAAATCGTTTCCTCAATCGGCAATATATATGATTTATGAGCAATCTATCAATGAAGTGGGAGTCTCATATAATCAAATGCTAGCTTCCTTTATATTATCTTGTGTTGAACAATACACTGAAAGGGGCGGTGACATTTGCTGTCTAAGGTTGCATTTTTAGTATCCTAATAAGATTTTCAGGAGGCAATCTTCTTGTCAATCATAAAAGTCCCCACTGCAGCATATACATTTACAACTTTAGTCAATCGATAATTTCTTTTAGGAAATTTATATCATATATCCACAATGTACATTTACAGGTAATGCTTGATTTTGTGTTTTAGACCTATTGTTAGGCCATGTATGTATGTATGTATGTATGTATGTATGTATGTATGTATGTATGTATGTATGTATGTATGTATGCGAACAGGTAGTACATAATAATAGCATTATAACATTTTAATATTACTTTATTTTCCTTCAAGCGTGTGTCTTGCAATGATATAACAAAAATTCAGACATAAAACAGTTTTCTTTTCATGTCACATCGTGGCAAGTATAAATCGAAATCATTGCAGATCTAGATACAACAACTGAAAGAAACATAACAGATTACTGCACACGCACGGATGGAGCCGATTCGTGTAGTTTCCGGTGGCTGTAACTAATCGGGTTCGCAAGGTGTTACTACGATTCATTTATTTCTTTTTTTGTAAACCTTTAAGGTATGAGCTTTATGTGTGTTATCTTGATATTTTACTAAAACTCTACTAATGGATAATACCGTTGACAATGTATTGACATTACTGTGGCCACAGATGTAGCATTCATGTAAGTAATAACAGATACGTGTAAAACGTCACTCTATTGATTCTAACTGTTTCAGGTTCTGGAGTTTCAGCATATACAATGCGATCACGATGTTTTGTTGTAATTCAGAAGTGAAATGATTCTTACAAAGGAAGTTGAAATAGGAAACGCAATTGTGACATAAATTCGAACAAAATCTTTCATTTTCAACTTTTATTCACGCTGAGCATCCATCTACTTAAAACCCAAGGCGCCAACATATCATCAAATTGCAAATACTACTCCTGCAGAGTCTTTGATTGATATTTCTTTTCATTGTTATTTGAAAGGGTCAAATATCCAAATGCATGCATACTGTTACATAGGTATATCTTTCAATGCAGCTTCACAATATTCGGCGCATTACCTTAATCTTGTGAACGTTAACTTTGCGGCATATTCCCAGACTTACTTCACAGAATCGTTCGAAACTCTATATTTTCCAAGTATGTTCTTATTCTGTCGTTTTACAAATTGATAAGGTAATATCACCACAAGTGTAGTTCTGTCTGGTCATGACCATATGAACCAACCATTACAATATCGTGGCGTTATTAAAACTTACTATTTTATCGATACAAAACATTTTAATTTTCAGTCTCCTGCGAACAGTTGCATCTATAAATAGAGGCATCAGAAATCGGATAAATGTCTAGGTGTCAAAGGAAACCTTTTGCTAAACATCACTACCTTCATAAGTTACAATTTAGAGGTGTCCACATTAGCACACAATGAGTCGATGACGTATTAACATGACTGTGATAACCATCACAATCATGGCTTTTGGGCGAACGATACATGTAGCTCAGGGACAAGTCACATCAACGGCGCCCTGTCAAATCCCTTTGGAAATGTCCTTAAAAATGTAATACTTGTGTACAAATGCATAGTTGTGTCTGCAATACAGATATACTAACTTACTGAAATCTCTAATACATTCCTGAATTTAAAAAAAAAGGTGTTTCAGTAACATTTATATTTAAAGAAAAAATTAATAGTATATAATAATGTGGGATCACACTTCAAGGCTATTAAAATATCAAAACACACACAAAATAACACACTTTAGGCAACAGTATATAGATGCAAAGGTTGATAAGAATAAAAACGTACAAACGTGTAGGGTAGTGTGCTGTAATAAAGTGACACCTATACTTCTGGGAAAGCATTGGTGCTTTAAGAACACCTATATTTTTTTCAGTTTATGCCCTTATGCTATATACCTCGGAAGCAATAAGTAGATAATGGTGTTGGAGTATTATACCCAACGATAAAGCCTATGTTATATGCTGCCAGTGAACTATGTTGAAAAGAATGTGTAATATGCATGGACGGAACAGAATCAGAAATAATAAAAAACCGCACTATGTTTGTGTGTGCGTTTATGTGTGTGATATCCTTGAACTATGTTTATGCTTTCAATTCGTAAGTTGCATGTCAGCAGCACAGAAGGAGCCATTAATTTTGCTATCTAACGCAGATCCTTAAAGAGGCACTTTTAAGAGATGTTAAGAGGGTCTATAACCCCATATAGCAGCCTCTTCTTGCAACTCTTACTTCGAGTTTGAAATAGGTGTTCCTCAAGTGTCTGATTCGTATCGTACATTTGAAGCCATGAAAGTATTTGCGGTAAACCAATCAAGTTCAACGAGGAAAGATGGAATGTTCAGCAGGATCACAAGATAGATAAACGAGTTGGGCTTCTTTGACATCGTAACACCTCTCGTTAAAAGCATTACATAATGCGAGACAACACGATAATACAGTTAGTTGGAATTGTCTCTCGAGACATCGGGTTCAGCTCAGTATGAGGGATTTAGTTAGCTGTGGTGATATTAAACATTTTTAAACATTCAAGAACATCATTTTTAACGGATAATGTTTGTCATAGTGTTACCTGACCAATTAATACGGTTTCGCAGAATAATGTTATAATAACTACTTGTTCAAGCTATCCAGAGAAGAACATCATTTGCTTTGAATGGAATTGCCACATATGTGAATGTATGTTGCTTGCATTAGTTCACCATTTTTAAATAACTCTTTTGAATTCTCAACATTTAGCTTAACACTTCATTCCCTAATCATACTATCTCTTTGCACTTCTAACTTTAAAAACCGGCGATGTACTTTTAATCATTGTACGCTTTTTATCATCGATATTTTGTTTTCTACAAAATTATCAGTAAGGCATTAACAACAAGTTCAAGCAGGTATACTATATACAGGTATACTATTAAGCAGGCATACACGTAATACACTGTCATAGGACATTATAGAACCGTGCTATTTATTTTCCATCTGTACCATGCACATCTATGGGTATGGGCTACCATTGTGCATTTTGGCGTGTATTTAGTGTACTTTTGATTAGTTTCTGGTTACAATATTAATCATTAAGGTTAGCTTTTGATGTGTAGTGACGAAAAGAAAACTAAAATCTCAATATTGTTAATACTTTCCCAAGTGATAATGGAAATGTATGAAATCGGATTTATTTTGTTCTAAATGAAAACTGGAAATAGTCAGAGCTCAGGTGGACAGTCTGTTGGCTGAATCCCCACAACTATTTGAACTATATGTTCACCGATTGTATATGGCACTGACGCGCGATGGATTATATAAATATGTACTTTTTTGTTTGATAATGTATGTTTTCCTTAGTATCATGTTTTCCTTTCTTGTGAAGAGGTCAAGTTTAGATCACTGCATTCGATTGCTCTGCAGTACTAGCGCAAAGGAAAGACCCATGTGTAACCAGGCAAGCTAATAGTATTACAGCCCCACTGGAACCAGTCCCTTGCGAAATTTTTGTTTAGTCCCATAACCTTCAACATGATATATAATAATCATTGTTCACCCAACTGTTCGTAATCACTCTCTCAGGTCACTATTTTACACAAAAGAACATACTTGTTTTTAAAAAGAATGTTCAAATAAAACGTGAACAAGCCCAGGGCCTTGAGCAAGTCTAATGTTATATTTAGGTATAGGTCGCGGATGTCATACTCTCATCATTTTTTTCTTCTTACAAGACGATCTTAAGGCAATAAATTGTCATCAAATAACATAAATAACACTCTGATATATTGGTGTTTGGCAGCAAAATCTTGACATCTTACAAAATAACTGAGAACAACCTTTAACCCTCAAACTTACATTTCCGTCAGATCAATGAATGGATTGGCCTTATATTCTAATTCTTCTGCAAGGTCGCTTTTTATCGTTTTCACAAGGATCCTCCATCAAACGTAGAAGTACAGTGATTCACTCGATATCAGCAATGAACAGTGTACATGCACTTTTTTCTGCGAAGATTTAGGACAAGGTTGGTTGTCTCCGATTTTAATTTACTGGTAAGTATGACGCAAACTCGTCCATATTTCTTCTTCAAGATTGTCGGATCTTGGAGTATAGGAGTCTTTATTGTACCTAACATGTCTTGAAATGGTCAAGTAATACCCTGATGGAATACCGAAGAAGTCATCAAAAACACTTTGTTGACAGGAAGGCCTAAAGGCATTAATTATCTTGGAAGATACTCCTTTGATCCTTGGCCATTAATAGGATATCATGATATAACATACCTGAAAACATTATAGTGCAACTTGTCTATATATTCGACTAACATCTTGTTCCTGTTAAAATGAGAAGGAAGTATTATAAGAAAATGTTGAGTTTTGTTGAAACACGTTTTCTTGAGACGCCAGTTCCATTACATCGGGGTAGGATTTCAACTTATGTTCTGTCATTGGAGGGTTTCAATGCGGCCACTGCACAATGATTTGAAATCTGAAACCATTCTGTGGAAAGGTTTGCAACAGTAATTGCACTTTTCTGTCGATCATTAGAACATGTACGTGTGACGACACCTAAATTGAGCGTAGCTCACGAAATACAATACAACTGAATCTCCCATAGTGCTGGAAGCCACAAGTGTGAAAAAAATAATCAGATTTGAGGTAGTTAATAACACGTTAGTTTACTATCACTGTTTTTTAATGTAAGTTATGGTGAAATCTGCAATATTACTTACTTAAAAATAGAAAAAAAGCACTAATTAGTTTCTTTACATAGTAAATACTTAGAGATATACTTAGAGTAAGCACTTCATGGTTATCAAAGTCACAGTCAGTCATATCCTGCATTGACCCTTCTACTGAGCAGGGACAAGGGTACATTGATTTCAAGTCGGTTTGATGCATACCTGTAACACCGTTTCTTCCTTTTACAAATCAGGTACAAGGTGTGGACGTCAGAATTATCGTATATATCTATTGTAGAATACATTGAGTTGATTTAAGTTTATGATCTGGTACGACATTTTATACACAAGGGATTTTTCAGAACAGTTAATGTGAACATGTCAGGCTTATATCTGAAAAGGATGTAAGCAGGTATACGTACAAAGAATGGTGATCACCATGTGCTACTGCTAACCGGTCTATGTTCCTTACCATGCATAAGGAATTCGGTTGTAGTATCTTCATGTTATTGTGTTAGCAACTGACAGTTGGACAGTTGGACATGTTTCCAAGGCAAATAAAGATATAGTCGTTTAGTAAATCATGTTTCCGTTTGAATTTATTTGTGAACTGTTTGAAAGTTCAAACAATCTCGTCAGGAGCTGATTCATGGTTAAGTTTCCATACAGAAATGGACTCTATGAATACAATCCACTCATAAAGTTTTTATTCTTTAACTCATTTGACACGGTGTGATATTCTTCGTCAAATCAACCAAATGATGGAAAACAATATAACATTCAACTATAGCATTAATGAGTATGGTATCATTTATTGTATAGTCATATATTTTAATATGTATCATAAATGTCATATTCAGCATGACACACTATTTGACAGCTTTGTCATATTGACATACTGATTAATAATTCTTATTCATGCTTATCTCTAATGGTATTCATATCCGGGTTACTTTTCAAGTTAGTATGGATTAGCAATACTATTGATTTATGATGATAAACCTATCTAAGTATAGAAGCTTAACTTGAGATGGATGGATGACGGATGGACGGATATGTGTGTGTGTGTGTGTGTGTGTGTGTGTGAAGAATAATGTATATAAACCAAGGACTCACTATCTTCATATACACGCACACCAAGGGTAATGGCCGAATCCATTTCCCTCATTCCACCAATATGTATGAATTACGCAACTTACTGTACAATGAAATGATCTGATGAACAAATTTGTATAATGTGTATGCTGTATTGGTAAGTGACATGTTTCGAAACAATTCTCGGCGGATTGCTTTGTAACGCTAATGCCGTTATTCTACACAGAGGAAGTCTCAACCCCGACACAAGCTTGATAATAACACCATGCATGTATCCAGGCAGAAGTGTTACATGTGGATATAGACGTTAAACCTCAAAGGAAACCGAATCGATAAGTTCAGAGAGAAAATGGATATTCTGAGAGGAAAATAGACCCTTGTATGTGCACTCAAAGCTTTCCTTAAACGTTAGAATGAAAAAGCATAACTTTTAAGATTTTAAGAACCGCAAATAGCCAGCTGGAAACAACAGCTTTTATGGCTTTTCAGTTGTAAAGAAAGAAGCTACATGTAAAAATCTAATACATTTACATGATGTACGTTCAGAGTGTTTATGTGACTGTAGGCTAGGAGCTGTGGCCAATAAGTGAAACTGAATCAAGCTTTCATTACTATTACACTTTCTAGGAAATAAATGTCCCAGTAGTTTCCCCATGCAGCCCAAGGTAATTACATGACGGATAAAATGAAATCAATTATTTGATTTTATGTGATTTCACCTTAAAATTATTGACTAACCTCCAAAGATATGATCGCTGTTGTCATCTCACAATAAACGATGCACATAATTGTAAGCTCATTAACTAAAACTGAAATAATGTGGAAGGATATTTTGTTGTACATAGGTGACAATGCCATGTACTATTTAAGAATCCAATGTGACATATATGTATTTGGGGTCAAAACCATATGTAAAATGTATTAAATGAAGGTAGCTGCCTTCTTATATAGTGTAACAAAGAATCATAATCGATTCATAAGTGGTTTGTTCATAACTCAAGTATGCAAATCTTGTTAGTGGGAACTCTGTGTCACGGGTGTTGAAGCACTACAGATAGTAATACTTACATCACAAAACTCTTCTTTTTTTCCATCCCATTCCCGAAGGAGGAAAATTACACGGCTAGGCGCATAGTGAGTTGTACATCAATGATCTATTGAAATATAGTGCACACAGCACAAACAGTACAATACAATTCACTGCAATACCCTCACGACTTCTTCCTGTCTTTACAGATGTTAAAGCGTTTATGCTTACAGGGATTCATTCGTTTGATCACGGTATTTTCTATATTCACTACGAATTGCACATGATAACATAAATACCAAGGTTAGACATTAGACTAAGTCATAACTAGAAATCAAAGACATATTGAAAATGGCTTACATTATAGCCTAGCAAAACATATACCAAGCTGACTTTCTACAGTGAAAGGAGAGTAAATGGGGTCACAGGTGCTACCAGGTGCATGTGACCAGAATCTATGATCTCATAATTGCAATCTCTTTTACAGTAAATTATTACGTCAAGGAGAGCATTAGGAACATTGTCCCTGGAAACCTACACAATCATGCAGAATTGATTACTGTGACAGAAACCCTCTACTTCTATGTAAAAAACGAACGAATAGAAATATGTGATTCAAATCATAGTGAAATTCGAAATGAAAGTTACTTAGAAGTTTCCTGCTGTTAACGTCGCCCTGACAGTTTATTGACGCTTGGACCAGAATTTTAGAGGAAATACCATTTTTCTCATTTTGGCTTTTGGTCCTACTTCATTTCAGCTGATTAATAATCTTTGACTAAAATGAACTTATAATCACTTCGTTTTTGAAAGTTTGTGTTTTAATTCATACTAACTAAGGCGGAATTTGTTTACATTTTAAGCTGATTTGTTGGCTAAACGGTTCGAACGGAATGATTTTATCTAGTTTAGAACCAAAATATTACTTTCGCGGCATCATGTTTCACTCTTAACATTTGTCGAGGTTTTAAGTTACATTACCACAATTTTCACACAATGTCATTCAATTTTCATAATTTATGAAACTTCTAGTTACAATTCTTCCCACTTCAAGTGCAATCTCGCATATGCGCAGTCACATTGTTTTAAACATAACATATTAACACATATTTCAATGTTTACTTTCTGAAGAGTACTTGATATACAGTTAATGTATTTATGTTACAGTGCTTCCCGTTTCCATAACGCATAAATGGATTTACTGTCCATATGTTTTACTTTGAATTGATAAGGGTCAAATCGCTAATGGATTTTAAGATCAAAATGTCAAAGATATCATCGATATAGCCATGAACTTGACGATACACTGTACAATATTGACGCACCCTGCCGTTGATGTGACCTTACATTTGATCTATCTTTGAGGTGATCACAGCTGATGACATATAAAACTTAAGTTTAAAGTCAACGGCTTTAAGAGCTACCTTTCTTTTGATATAATCTTTTTCATTTACCATTTTTATCAAATTGGTATAAAATAGGTAATTGAATATTTACCTCTAACATTCCATGCTCTTCTCAAAGCATATTTTTCATTTTCTTTTTTATGTATACATTTGATAAAAAAAGCTAATTTGGATTGTAAATTCTATATTCTGCAGAATATCATCACCACAACTGTACACCAGTCATGTAAGTTGTTATTCAGTGATCTATAACCTAAGAGTACAATATCTCATATTTATTTTACCAAGGATAGAAACATAGTATCGTAATTGAAACAAGGTTCTGCATTTTCAGTATCGGCACTGGTTTTGTATAACGATAAAGAGTTTTGACATTCAACATGTCTAGTGCATAAATAAGCCGGTAACAAAATATACAATGGAAAACAAATATCACGCCTGTTGTGAAGTGTGTGCAAGTTATTTTATTCAGCTGTCTTACATTACTCGTCACTACGAAATGTGATTGCGTAAAACTCTTTGTTTAAAACACGATCGAGCGTGGAAAACACAAAGAAAAGGGACATCTCCTTAATGCATCCATTCCTGGTATCTTAAAAGATTCGTTTAAGTGAGTTCTCAAAATGCAGTTCATGGTGTATATTTGAGGTTTTTGAACTTACATTTTTCGTGATGTGTAAAGAAATATTAACCAATACACACACATTTGTAACAGTTATCACGAAGTCTGGCATTAAATAAGTACCGAGATCTTTAGTTACATTCGTGCATAATTATTGAGGCGTGACATGTGTATTCATATCTAGGTGACTTCATGACAATTGCATGTAACATATTACATGGAGTACACTAAAATTGGTTACAGTTCAATAGTATTGCTCATCGTAACTTCATTATTCATTTCTTTCTCTGAGATGAAACTGTGTCAAAGGATACACGTGTGTTGACCATCAGATAATGCCATAAATAAAGCTTCGAGATAGATGTCAAAATACGTCAACGTGTACTGAGCTATAAGTATAATTAAATTAACATAAACATCAAGCAAACTATGTATCTTTTGAGGACTACTAAATGAACAATAACTCTCAGGTGTACGCCAAAATGGGCAGGCGGACAAAACACGTCTACGTGTGACTAATGCTTGAAATAACATATTTCAATGACATAACCATCGCAGCGATAATTGTGAAAGTGGTTGTATAGTCAAATTGTCCAGGGCAGAGTCAACTTTGATTCATTAACCTATAAGAAAATTTCAGAATAACCCAAGACAAGTTGGTATGAAAGAGTTGAAAGGATTCAACAGCTTCATAAAGATGTGGCGCGGAAGTTGATTGTTACTACATGTTGTGCAGGGTCTGCTCCCCATTCAGTGTTTTTTCATTTAATTCGACAAGTCTGCTTACTATACCCGTCTTTCAATCCATTACTCTTATGAAATCGGATCGAAAAGAACACATAGGTATATCATGCAAGAAGCATTATTACCTCTCCCAAGGAGGGGTAATGTAGTGGGTTATGGGAGTGTGTGCGTGTGTAAACGATAGCTCCACAACTACTAGGCTGTTTGTAACGAAACTCAGTAAACATCTGTGTACTGTCACCTTAAGAACTGATTAGATTTGGACAAGATCTATCACTAACAAGCTAAATTCAGTCACATTTACAAAAGTGTGTAGCACAAGGTTATTATTTCTACTCTATAGGCTTCAGGTGTCCTGTTTTGTCTTTGTCTGTGGTATATATCTTTTTTCAAAATATTGATTTCTCAGGGATTTGCCATGTATTGGTTTACATTTGAGTGAAAATATACCGACAGTTACTGCACTGTATTGTTTCTTATTAGCATATTTTGCTCATTTTGACTATTCAGGTATCAGTAGACAAGAGGATTAAATAACAGCTGCTTTTGAAGTTTAAAAACATCATAGCTACCAGTTTGCAATAATCAACACTTCAAGCTTATACCCCCAGTTTTAATAATGACTTTGGTAATCCACATGCGCCGTAAACTAAAACTTGCACTAGCTGGTTTACATCAAAGCATGTTTTCCAGAACCAACTGATGTTTAGCTACATGTGAACAGCTCGAGGAAGACTGGATTGCTCCTTAGTCAACAGGAGTATAAAACTCCACGACAAACATTCAGGTTGTACCTGGTTTTGCTTAATTGCTGGAAAGTATACATGTTCACGCAGAGATAAACACTTCTTAAACAAGGACTCGCATGAATAATCACTTATCAATTTTTGGCACGTTGTTCACCAATAGTACCTCCTAGTTGCCGGAACTACAAAAATATTTGGAACGATCAGCTTTACGAAATCACATGAATATATATATATATATATATATATATATATATATATATATATATATATATATATATATATATATATATATATATATATATATATATATATATATATATAAGTTACTCATTTTCCTTGCCCATTGCCTCACCTCATTACTTCCTAATAGTCTTTATGGATACATGTAAAAACACTTTCAATTTCAAAGCTGTGATAACGGAGTATGTTTCTCACTGTTTGTGTGAGTCATTTTTACGATGTTATAGCTTGTATCATAACCCCTCTGTAAATGTAGGCAATTGTGATCGAAAGACTAGGCTGGCCATATTAAATGGATCACATTGCCAATTGAAATCTATAAAATGTAAATGCAATTTCAAATTCACCTACTTACTTTGATAATCTTGTTTAGAGAAAGGTCAAGGCTGTTTTCCCTCTAATAGAGTAAAGACCTCTCAATGGGGTGTACTATATGTTCACAGTAAGGATTAGGTAAATGGAAGACAGCGTGTGAACTATTGCAAAACCATTACCACCGGTTAGAAGCATACTGACGCCTACATGATATCGTTGACAAAACTCAAAATAAATCTCTTTATGAGTGTTTTTTGTATACAAGCTCTAAGTTGGAGTAGGGTTATCATTCATTCTGTAAGCCTTTATGAATCAATCCACCTATTCTTTACTGTCGTCGTAAACCACAGCCTCTCTTACGGCACCTTCCAAAAAAGATTGCAAGACGTCAAGAGGCCGTGGTTTCATTTACATTCAAATGCGTTATTTATGAATTGCTAAATTCAGTCGCTTGTAGATCAACAATACAACTAATCAAATTGTCTAATACACAGGACGTCATGTACGATATGCTAGCATGATGATACACCTCAAAACTGTCACTGGCCTGGATTTTTGTCGCCGAAATTTGATTGTCATGGTAAGAACATGGTATAAACATGGCATTACATAAAAAGTTTTATTAACTGGGAATAATATGAACAGGAAATGACTAGATTTGTCCGTCGAAGTACCAGTTAGATAATGGATTTTACAGTTCTGTATACAACTATCTGATGTTGTAATCTTTGCTTTCAAATTTCAAGTTTAAGTCGCCCACATCGACCAATTCATGCGAGTACATATAAAAGATAATTTCATTCACAAACTGTAATTGTTGAGTCATGCCATTATATATTTATATATTTTTTGTTCAGTACACACTCTTTTCAGCATTGATTGTACAAAATGTCTCAGTTAAACAGAGGTTACAACGTGTCCTCTCACTTTTATAAGCAGCCGACGTGAAGAGTCTTTCGGCGTGGGTGTATAAGTCGTCTGGATTGTGAATAGTATGCGCACGACTTTATTAAATTTCCCATTTATCAAATCTCTTCTCAAATGCATCATTAATGGATTTAGGCTGTCGTAAGCCTTAATCATATTCACCAATCATTCACGGCAGATGCTTTTTTCCTTGAGATAAATGTAACCTTCCCAGAACAAAATATCTTAATCTTCATCGATGCCCTGTGAACATAAAAGTGCATGAATGCGTCACGTCGTGTTGGAGAAGGCAAAGGCTACTATCGTTTGAACACAGTTTCTTGAGGTGGCATAAGTATGAAATGAACTCCTTATGTCTTATCCATCAAGCGTACATTGGTTTGCCACTCAATCAATCGCTTTCCTTTTACCTTCCGTAAGTTAATGTAATGTAATGTAATGCCTCTGTCTATGTGTCTTTGGCCGCGTCTGTGCCTGTATCTTTGTCTACCTGTCCATCTATGGACACGATATCGTGAAGTACTGCATCAATTCTAATGGAACTAAATACAATTGGGGTCTGAAAGGAAAGGATCAACATACAGCATTAAGTGGACCATTATTAAAGCAACGGCTTATAATTATACTAATACGAAGAAATATGTGTTTAAAAACTATGTATACTCAAGCTGATGATAAACGCAAATTACTCAACAAACGATCTGAGTTGGTTTTGTAAATACTGCCTCGCCAAACACATAAGAAGTAGATTAGTGGCCATCTTGTTAGCAATGAATTAACCAACGTCATGCGTGAACACATAGACCTTGATAAACTTATTTCGTCATCTGATGATCGCAAAATCGTGAGTTGTGATTTCCGACCTTCTAAATTTGTCCGGTTAAGTATATAATATATAAATACCATTATAAATTTCAAAATGAATACATATTCTTAGTAATACATAATTCAGTGAGTGTATACTGATAATTTTGAAAGTTTGATTTGTGTGCATAGCTATTTGCAAACTGACTGCCGTTCTCTTTTGTTGTGCATCTAAGCATGATCGTCAGGCGATTCCCTACTTTCATGTAAACATGCAGCGATCATGTTTCATTTTATTTTATTTTCTCCTCATATTTGCTGTTCTATTAATAGTGCAGTCACAAAGTAAAATGACATTTTGCCGCCAAATTTGTCCTATTTATTCCCTTTGTCGGCGGGAAAGGAACGCGTGAGTCAAGACTAACTTTTAAAAAGATGGGTCATTTCAGCTGTAGCGTTACTTATTTCTTGTTAACATTGACAAGTCGATTAACAATAATAACCTTTTCTTGTAAGACGGCGCCACCATACGCGGAATCACAATAGCAGCATCGGATATTTGTCTTGATTTCATTTACAGAAATTGCATTTGCTTGTCGGACGTGTAATACCTTGTGGTATGTGACACTTAACCAATATAATGATGAACATATTATTTACAGTAAGCACACGAACGGATAAAAAAATAAAAGCTTCATGAACCGAAAGCGCAATATGACAATGTGACGTATTGCATATGGTTTACTTTGAAGTTGATAAACCTTTCTCACCGATTACATAATTTAATTTAAAGCAAAGTCGTACATATCATACCCTCGATCGGATACTCTTCAGATGAATTATACTCCTAGCAAATTTAATTCAACTAAGTGCATCTATCTGTAGGTATACATCGTAATATATATGCATACTTTTTGGCCATGATATGCATACGCAGTTTGTCTTCCTTTACCGCCAGGGTCTATATTTGCATAACATAGTGGCAAGAAACCAAGAATTTGCGACTATTTGTTACTATTTTATGGGGTTATAACACATTTGTGTTTTATATAATGCTGTACGGATAAAAGTAATATTGTATATTAACGTAACTTTCAGATGAGAGTTCGACATTTGGTATCTAACGTACAGTATATTTCATCTGGTCTACCACACAAATCCTTCTTAATTTGGTTCATTTGCACATAAATAGACAAATGTCACCACGACTAACGAGAGTCGTCATTCATTACTGTATTTGATAAAGCATACGTAACTCCAATTTGTTTAATCTTCATCACAGGATGCATCCAGCATGGGTTCAAAGTCTTCCTTCAGTAAAGTGTCACGTCATAGTGGAATCTGTGGTTAAGTGCCGGAATCAATCTCTTTTAACGTCACAGAGATTACCTTTCCGTTATGTAAAACAGGAGGCATGGACAACTTTCCCTTTCCACAGCTTGATTCCTTATATCGTTGTAATAAGGCATCATCTGAATTCTTCTGGAGTCTTTTGTAGGTAATCATATAATGACACCAACGCATGGTACCTGCATATGGTACGTTCTTGAAGTATACGTACAATACTTTTCATAAGGCCGAGATATAAGACTTTAGTGAATACAAGAGTGAAAATAATTGTGGCGAGGATTCGATGGTAACTAAGAAGTGGGTATTGCACTGATCTATTGCCATTATTTATTTGAATTCTACAGTGGTTGGAGTAAATATTGATTAATATATCAATGATATAGCAAAGATATTGATTAACAGCATCAGTCATACTGAGAAACAAGTAATTGAAATCCAGGTGTACGAAGTTTAGAAATCTGCTGTATTTTAATGTTACTTTCTAACGAATTCTCCACACCTTTAGTTAACATTATGATCAATAAATCGCAAAACAGGTGAAGGAATTTTCACATATACACATAATACTGTGACAAAAAATGTGACAAAAAAGTTAGAAAAATCCAATTTCAAAATTTCAATAGCCTCCGGATGATACTAAATCGAAATGAAACCTTATTCCTACTGCAGTGTACCGTTCCATACGTCAGACTGCAATAATCTGGGTTTGGTTTCGCCTAATTACCCATACATGACGTCATTAACGAATTACTCCATCAAAGAATACCATTGAAACTGATGGGTTTCGAAATTTAATTCGTTACTACGTCAGAACACAAGAATGACTTGCCGCACAACATTGTACTGTAATCAGGGACATTACTTGAAAGTCTACTTTGTAACGAAAAGTATGTAGGACACTCTAAGCCAATACCGCTGATACTGTGTGATTTGTATTTCGTGGATGAAAGACATGGAGACAGTCCTTCAGGTTTTAAGCAAAACCATGAATGTTGTTTTATTTGAGCTATTTTATAGCGATGGTTATGCAAATACCGCAGTGCCTGACATAATAAATCCAATTAATATTTTCTGTTACTAACAAGGGCTTACTGTAACATTGCCTTAACAATGGGAGTTACCACATGGTACACGTTCTTTCAGAGACATTGTCTGAACGCGATTGCAAGAGACAACAGTTTTGTGTGTAGTTCTAATAAACTGCAGCTGAAGTAACAATTAATCAACTCACTCAAGTTATAAAGCATGCAGAGTTACTGGTGTTTATGCACATATTTTCAAATATTGTCGTGGCCTTGTGTTTCATTAAAACAGGTAAATGTTTGAAAGATTTCGCCTCTGGGTGTGTGTGTGTGTGTGTGTGCATATACATCTTTCGCCTCCTAATTTGAACTATCGATTCCCTGGTTTATATTTATTTCAAGTTTAATCTTTAAAAAAATTCATAAATCGAAGCACATTACCAGATCTATTAACGCCTTTCAGAAATTATGACTAATCACGCACTGTGATATATTTTTGATGTGCATATCATTTTAGAGTGTGTAGGTTGATAACTGGTGATGACGTTCCTCGGTTTAATTGGTAACAAAGGCATTTCATGGAACTATAAGTGCCATACTATACTTACTATTCAGTTCTAAGAAAACAACAATAAAATATTTCCATGTCAAAAAACAGTGAATAACTAATTTTCAACCAAAACGTCACAATGATTTGGCCATTCACATATTATAACGAGTATTTTCCGGCTGAAAAAAGAGAAGTATTGGGAAATAATATAATTACACCTCCTCAAGCATAACTCATGAACAATCTTGTAAACTAACGGCGGTTTGGAGAGTTTTGACTCATATTCAGAGTACCACAGAACCGCAGTGACGTACACACGGGCTGTCGTGGCGTAGAATGACCAGGGTAAATAATCTAAATTTTCTGTTGAAAGAAAATATCTTGGCTTGTGCATGGTATAATAAGAAGAAACATCATCCTTGTACTCTTTGTGTAACAATCCCATCGGCTTTCTGCCAAGAGAAATAGTCGTTCATTAAAGTCTTCTGGGAGGTAGAGGTCTATGATGTCCTCATGGCCAGGGAATGCGTGTTTAATATTTGCCAAAAATGTTTTCAATGATCAGCGAATGTGTAAAGTGCAGTATCTTACGCCCGATTTAAAAGATTCTTTATTCCCCTGACATAACTCTTTTAATGTCAGCACTAACATTCTACTGGTCTCTCTGAAAGTATACGTGTCAACTTTGACATACAATTCAAACGACCATAAAGAAATCGATAAAATACTTGAGTACCTTAAGTTCAGACAGATAAAACATATTCCATTTGCGAAATACTCAATATTCCTTTGGACCAAGACTTAAGTAGTCATTGCATCATTATTACTGAAGAGTTTTTACTACGTATTGATCGTAAACAACTTTTCACTCACTGACAATCAATCTCTGAATGGGTTTTCAATGGATAACAATGTAACTTTTAAAACTTTCATCAAAACGTATTACTCTCTTCCTAATTCGACTTCTCGTTGTAATAACATGACTAATGAACCGAAGTAATAACATGACTATAAAGGAATTTGTATTTGTAATTATTCGTTTACGAGACATCGGCCATCGTAGTTTAACTTTACCGCTCCCCATCAGTTGGCCCTAGGGCAATTACATGTAATGAGCATGTGTGCATCGTTGTGTGCTTTAGTAACGTCGACTTCATGAGTGATGACGTATACAGCTGAAAACACATACATTTGCGGGTCATTGCCCAGACTATAAACTAGTTAACCTTATTCAGTACAGTAGTACAGACGGTGTTTAATCTCCGTCTTCAAATGTTGGAGAGAGGAAATAAAATATAATACCACCAGTGTGGATATAAGCCAATTTGTATTGACCTTACTAACCTTGAAATTGCTACCTCAATGAGACTAGCCCCTGCATAAACGTTTTAGATTGGAAGTTCAACAGTTATCTATTAACAAGTATAGCTGTGACAGTGTAACCAATGCATTTTTACAGTATTACGCCTAATTGAAGATAGTACTATTTATCTTAATTAATACCTTTTCTACTTATTTCTCTTTCAGGCAAGCTGAGTCCATTTCTAGATAGAACAACAGCGCATGCCTCCGTCCTGACTTTGGTTTCATTGGCAATAGAGCGTTTCTATGCCATCTGCTATCCATTGAAAGCTCAGTACAAGTGCACTCCCGGAAAGACAATCAAAATATGCTTTCTGATCTGGATTGTAGCCAGTCTATCAACTGTGCCAAATATAATGTCAACTGTTCATGAACCACGCCATGATGCTGACGGAAATATCGTGTATGACTGTCGCACATATACCATGAATCTTGCATCTGCCATATATATGATGTTTGTGATTCCATTAGTGTTCTTTGCACTACCAATGTTCCTGCTCAGCATACTTTATTTCAACATCATCCGGACCCTGAACTACGCAAACCCAACTTTAAAGTCTGAAGACTCAATGACAATTGCCAGATCAAGAACATCCACTAACAATGAAATTTCCAAATACAAAGCCAATCACAGGTTAACAACATCGAGACAAACACTGACCAAGCACAATCACGATCATACCAACGAGAAGGATGATCATCCCCAAGAGCAGAAGTTAATGTCTAACTCCTCCGCTCTCGCGTCGAAAGGAGCCCGGCGCCGTGTTGTGTACATGCTCCTCACTGTTGTTACCTTGTTCTTTCTCTGTTTACTCCCAGAACGCGTGGTTAATCTATACTTCTCATTTGCCACGGAGGAACAGCTATCATCCCTTGGGGTTAAAGGTCATCTGAGCATAGTCATATTTTTCAGAGTGATGTTCTACTTAAATTCGGCTGTCAATCCCGTTGTGTACAACATTGCATCCAGCAAGTTTCGTACCGCATTTCTTCACGCCGTTGGAATGAGGAAACGCAAACTTGGAAGGTCTGGTACGATACTAACAACTGTTTCTCGATCAAGCCTAAGAATGAGTCAGCGTAGCATAAGTACTGTTTCAAAGTGTTAAAGGACTTGTTACAACTTAACGCACCGGATGAATTAACATGTAGTTGTGGTGCATGAAGAAACCAGATATGTTAATTATTAACAGCATGGGAATGTCTTGCTTCCTAATAAAGCGGCTAAACATTTATGGATAACGTGTGGATGCATGAGGAGACTATATTAATTGTTGCACGATTACCTTGCTGCTTTAAGTTAAACATTTTAACTTCTTCTGTGTGACTGCGATCGAAGTGACATCATGCAAAGTATCTGTAATATTGAAAGCTGATCCAACGACCATTTCATCTTCGTGTTCTTTTATAACCGATTTTTCTTTTCTTTTTTCCCAAACTTGCGTTCTCAGGACGAAACAGACGTCGATGGAAACACAAACATCAAAAAATACAATTATGTTGGTGCAAACAAAATATGATAGCACTGAAAAGATTGAAACGGTGTAGAGACGGGACTTCGAGGGTGCTTCAAGAACAGGATTGTTAAAAAACATCATTTGTGTTGAGAGCAATGGGGAGTTTTAATTGTGATTAATACAGTTTACAAAATTTAATTACCTTGGCTAGCAGACCTGCGCCATTAACCAGTATTTAATGCAACCTGTGTAGTGAACTGTGTGATGTCATGTTTCATGTATGGATTGTGTACGTTGTGTAAAAAGAAATCACTGAAGAAGGGGCCTTGGACACAGCCCATTATTTTAATGTGTTGGTTGCTGCAGTGCCTTGAAGTTCGTAAATGTATTCGTGGTTTTTGTGTACCGTTCACAGTAATTGTCTAGGACAGACTGTGATGAGTAAACCAATATAATTAAAAGGGTGTTTCTAATAAAGGTAATCAAGTCAATGCGATTTATGAAGTGACAGTACAAATTATATATCTACTTTTAAAGGTTTACTGGAAGACTGTCTAATAAGTGTAGCTGCGAATTTGCCGAGCGAGAGAAATAAATAAAAAAGAGAGAAGCTATACGGAGCATCACCATTAAATGTGAAGAATACGACAGCTATCAAGAAGAACGTTTTCTTGCACCATAGTTGAACCCTGGCACAAATTTGCACGGACCATTTACCCGGGCAATGTATTTGATTCGGTCCTTCATAACACTCACTGAATTGTAACAATTAGTATTAAAAAACTCTGATATATATTTTTGCTTCAAGGTTAAACAGTTTTTTGGTTTTGATAACTTTGATAGACACGGGTCAAAACTGAATTTTTTTCTTGGGTTATTTTTGTTTCATATAAAAGGTTGCACATATTATTGTATTCATTGAAACATGTTTAAATATCACAGTAACCGTTTTATGTAAGTATTTAATATTTATATATTGCTATCAGAAGTTAAAAATGTTAACTTTTGACATCATTTAAATACATAATTCATTCTGTATATATGAGAAATATTTGTAAATTGAATAATTTTCAAACTATAGGAGACTTAAATGGTTATTATGTCATTTCAGAGATAAGATGTTTTATGTTTACGGTATTCGGGGCACAAATGATGTACACTTTTTGCATTAATTATCAATCTTTCTGTCATTCATAATGTAAGTAATAATGTTAAGAATACTAAACAAAGTAATTATTTAACACTATATGTTAGTATATAGATATATTGTTATATTAAAGTGAATGGTGTTGTTGATAAATACCAGCTGTATAACAACCGGGTTTATTGTTCATCTCGAATTGTTTTGTGACTCAGAAGCAAAGGATGTGGACATCATTACTTAACTTTTATACGCCAAGCTATCGGCTGTAACGACGATGAAATTTGTTATTCCTTTTGTATTCTGAGAAGAATTACAACATATGAAGCTGAATACTCAGTGTGTTATCGGTATTTAGTGTAATGAGAGCATGAAAGTGAGTAAGGTTGTAGATGTTATAATTTTACTCTGAATGTTACTGATATCAATACAGACGTAGGCACAAACTGCTTAGTTGTGATACCTTTAAATGGGTTCCTTTAAGTTATATTGTATGGCTAACACATGTAACATTTCTACATGTATTTTACTGAGGAAATAACAACCCTTGATCACTTTAAAAACTGAGTCATATTACTGTCTAACACAAGAATCTTAGTTGTAAAAAGAATGTCTACGGTCGAAGGAGGGTTATCAAAACTGACATTTCGGGAATAATCTTCCTGTCCGCGCTAAAGTCCTCAAAATTGGAACATCAGCGTCGGAAAATAACAAATGTATTTATCATACTTGCAGGCCATACTTTTGATTACAAAAAATTTTCTCCGATCCCCATTTGAAACGATAATAGTTCACGAAGATATAGAAATATATTTAAGCTGGATTGTCAGCTGAAATAATGGCAAGCCTAATAATACTGGCGATAACAGATGTTCAAACAAATAATGAATATGACCTGATCGACACTCTTCTTTAACTCATAACTCATGTTTTGAGTTGGGATCTGAGGACGGATAGGTCGTTATTTCATGGGGTTAATATTTTATTTCTAGTACGGTTTGTAGGTCAATGCCCCGTGATGTTCAATGTTTAATGAAGGCTTTAATCACAGTTTATCTATAGTTCCTGAGAGTTGTGATTTGATTGTTTGAGGGGATAATGAATCACTGGTTTAATGTTCATGCGTTGCAACGTGCAGTTTGCAGCGTATACTTGTAAACAAATTTTGACCCCTTCAAGGGATTTTCGAAGTATTTTGTTGTTCCAATATGACATTTATTGCCAGTGTTAGCCTTTGAATAAAGTCGCCGTAATGCACTTTCTCTATCTCTTGGTAATAAAGATGGTAGTAGCGTGACCACACATACTGGTTACGAGTTGATGTATAATGCCCAAGTCACACATTTGATACGATGTGATGAGCAAGATCTTAAATTGTCCTATAACTTATACTACTGTCGTAAAAAGGTAGAGTGTTTATGGTTCCAATTACTTTTAGGATAGTTCGTTATGGTCGACGTACCAGAATGTGGTTTTGAAGCAGGGCATAGCTAAAATCGAGATACAAATGTATTCTTGAACATATATAATGCAGTATATCAATTTATGAGACGCATTCATAGTTAATTGTCAAATATAAATGATAAATCATAGTGGGATTACTAGATAAACAGTCGGTGTAGTGTAAGGCAATATCTTACAATGTCAAACTTACATGTACACCCATTGAAGCTTTATAGACATTTTAGGTTTTAAATTCATCGCAAAACCTATCGCGTTATTGATTGTATCTGAATAACAGTACTACCAGTTTGAAACCTTCTGGACAGTGCCGACATGTGATGCTAATGAGAACACCAGAAATCAATTTCATGATATCACACTTGATACAATTGTGTAGGCACGCTGAGGGTGACACAATATGTTATCTTTAGTTAGCACTGTAAACTGATTGATAGCTAAGCTTATAGACTTGCCACACAGCAGTCGACATTTTGGTACTGGATGTTAAATGCACTCAAAAAGCGAACAGTAGATGGCGCCCATTTATCGCTAATAAGTAACGTAGATATTACGATGATAGTTGAGCTTTTGGTTTTCTAAGATATACACAAACTAAAACTATTGTGACAACATGTTGATACGACAGTGATAAACTATTGAATGGACATTGATTTATTATAGTCTCTGAAAACTAGTCTATTTACAGTTCCACGAACTTGCAGTGCTGTTTTGGGACTTCCAATGTTTACACCATGTTAATCACTATGTTAATTGATTAGAATCACACGACAGAGGAACCGCTATCACCCACGTGTGTAATCTACCACGTGTTTAAGAACAATGTATTTAGTTTGCGTCTATCTTAGTAAACCGAAAGCTTGAGTAATTTACTGGTGTCGTAAGTCACTTTGAAGTGTTTAGATGTTTGTATGAACAACATATTACAAGAAGAGACAGCTGTTATTTCTTCTTCAATCATACGCTATATGTACCGGGAGGTTTGTTACTACTGTATATACGGTATAATCGTGTTTTTTAAGCAATTGAAAAAAATGTGTATAAAGTATCTGTAACATGTTTAAATTGAAACATTTACATAATATGTTGTACAATACCTAAGACTGTGTATAAATCACGCAATTTATTTTTGTCGTAAGTGTATTCATTTTCAACTTTTCTTGTAAGGTGTAGATCGACTACAACTTCCTCATTTAGAACTAGCTGTCCGTATATATGAACTCACATATTTGAATAATACAATGCCTGTATTTTAATCAGTACAATTTAGTACTTGGTGTAGATTAATATTCTCTTTCAACTGTTTTCTCTCCAGGTTAGTTTTGCTTTTATTGCAGTTTAGTGGATCTCTAGTTTAAATAATGAAATAGTCGGCTGTAAATACACATTTATCACCTTGAAATATCAGGAAAAAGAGAAAATATCCTGTGTGACCTCATTAGCCTACGCAGATAAATTTATCTTTAAAGATACGTTAGGCCGATTGACAGGAAGACTCGGAATGTCCTCAGACCACAATTACAATCACATTTTTTTTCACAACATAGAACTTACACTTACTTTTCACGACGTAGTATGACGTATTCTCTTTCAAAAGTGTATGTGCCACTTAAACTAAATTTATCTTCGCGACACCATACCCGAGTGTAATCATGTTCAAATAGTTCGTTTATCTCAATATAGATATTATTATCTTCTTCTTTTTTAAATATGGTTCAGTCGAAATACATTTCCCAATTCGTTTGACAATTGCACTAAGACAATATACAATGACTTCAGCACATAAACCTTCGTTCATGTTTCATCCTCAAGAGGGCATGCTACACGAATCTCCTAGCCAAAATAGATTATGGATCTTCTCTAAACGAGACAGTACAGACAGTACTATCATAGAAACTGTGGAATTGGCATTGCATGTATCCAATGACTGCATTCCTGATACCTTGACGTGAAATGGTGATAAACTGCGAACATTGTTGTCAACTTACATTAAAAGCTAAGAAACTAATTATATTTCTTTTCATCAAGTACATCTTCCCAAGTTTAAATCAAATCTATATAAAGCAAACACCAAATTCACGAAATCTCAGAACCAAGGTGAACATGAACCATTCACTTGTTATTCTTGGATCACGTCTCTATTGATAAATTTGATTACTAGATTTCTGAATACGTTAGTACACCTCTTTTTGAACATACCTTATATTATCACGACACAATGCTAAAAGAAGGCATTACCAACAATTACGTTATTTTGTTTAATAAATTGTAAAATTGTAAAATGTATATTTTTGATTTCACATTACCGATGTCCACAAGTACAGTAAGCACATATACAATATATGTAATGCAGCTATATATATATATATATATATATATACTTAATATTTGCATCGAGCACTGTTCTCTCCATCGAGACACTTATATATATACATATATATATACGTCTGAGATATAAATATGTTACCTTCTAATAAGGTGGTGGTGGTGTATTTTCATACATGTATGTTGTGGTATTGTCGATTATACTTCATAAATATTTCTTCTGGTATGTATCCCATTGGGAAAGCTTGCATATTGCAAATAAAATGAAAAAGATAACATATTGAAGGTGCTATAGTTTCATTAATCTGACAAAGCGAACATTTCGAGAGGCACTGACTGAAAATATCGCTGTCATGTTATGTAACTCAGCCCAGTTTATGCATCTGCATAAGAATGGACTCTGTGTGCATTTGGTAGCCCGTCATATGATTAAGTCGATGCATTATTTGTTTATATTTTATATTCCTAACTAGCCATAAGTCCGACGGTCCCTCTGATCACAAAAATTGTATTGCTCTCATCCAGAGTTTGCATAGCGCCACCGTACGACAAATATTTAGGCTGTAATTTTTCAAAAGGAAATATCGGTGACATGATAGCATTTATCACGAGTTATTCTCTCTCTCTCTCTCTCTCTCTCTCTCTCTCGCTCTCTCTCTCTCTCTCTCTCTCTCTCTCTCTCTCTCTCTCTCTCTCTCTCTCTCTCTCTCTCTCTCTCTCTCTCTCTCCGTGTGCAGTGTATGTGTCGAAACCCCGTAGTGTAGAAATCCAGAGCTAGTTGAAGGCAAAACCTCCCGGATTTCGGAAAAAGGAGGTTTTTGAAGTGATTTTCTCCCAGATTCAGTATACGGGGGGGGTTCTTTTTCATTGAAATATTAACTGGAAAAGGGGTACATATGAAATTTCGCTAACAAGCCGGGGTACCCACCCATCCATGATCGAGCGACTACCACCGCTGGGGCGTCGGAGAGTCAGAATTGTACAGGGTGTTGGTCACCGAAAATACCAGTCGTGTAGACTACCCGAACTGTCAATCCGTGTTAGACGGCCCTTTGATGTGTGCTGTTTTAGAGTAAATTGTTGTAGAAAATGCCCAAATGCTAAGCTCTTATGACCAGGATTCAGTGTGTTTCGAACACCTCAATTCTATTGGAATGTTTAATGATATGTTAAACCAGTCCCTGTGTTAATAGTTATCCAAACATTGGACGTACTCTGTTTTCAATAAATAATGCATAAAAAGGAAATGACTGTTTGTTAACACGGGCAAACAAATACATGCAGATGGAAGATCTCGTTCCAATGTTGATATTTGAGATATTGTGACGGTGTAGTTCATTACCACAGCTATAACAATTATTGTATTTATCACCACTAATTTGTGTCTAAAGATATCGACAAATTTACATGATGATTCATATAATATTATACCTGTTTTAACTAATTAATTTATTAAGTATGATGAGTGAAAATTGCAAAAGGAACATTCTTCAGATTCACTTTTATCAACTTATTTTATCAACTCTTATATAATAATCAATCGATCACAATACCATGCGATATCAACATTTCTATTTCTGATTCATATAGCTTGTCTGACCTACTTCAGGTGACATTTTCTATCATCAGGAGACGTGCCGTCATCAAAATTTCCTAGCCTAGTTAGAGCCTGCAGCATGACTCAACATACTGTAAGGGTTATATATAGAGTGCATTTAACATATACAAAGAATACATCATTCAGAATTTGTCTTCAAAGGGCATATTAGTTCATTAGTGTGTACTACAATATGTCTTATATTAATGTCGCCGACGCCTATTTCCATTCTCTATGTTTGCAAACGAGTTTGGCAGTAGAATCCCAAGATATCGTGTATTGTTTTCAAGAATCGTGTGTATCTTGGTTTGATATATCTATTCGCTTGTACCGATTTGCTTTTCTTTCTGTCCGTTGTTGCTTATTAAGCATTCCGTAAAACGGTTGTGGGGATCTAGTCGAGCACGTTGAACGGCCGTACATGTAGCACGTCACTGAGCAACAAGAGACAAAAAGAGAATCTAGTCGGTACAAGACAACACAAATCAGACCAAGACATACTTTGGGATTACACATGATGCTTTAAAAAAAAACCACGAAATTTTGGTTGTTTTAGTGTCAAACTCTTGTTTGTAAATCTTCCAAAACGTATGCGAACATTAAGATGCACAACACACTACCCTTGAGCGTCAACTGGATGAAGTTCTTAGAATATCAAAATACCGATGTAAAAGTCTTTAAATTCTTGAAATTTAATAAAGTTAGAAACGGGAAAAGACACACATATGCTAGTTTAAAACATAAGCCAGCTAAAGTGCAGAACTGGTCACAACTTAATGAAAACTAACATGTCTAAACTCGTATGCTATTTGAAAGTATGGGTAAAAAAATGTGAACTTAATAACCGAGTGACATGGTGATGTGCGTATGGTTGCTTTTAATTTAATAACAATTGCAAGTTCAGTAACGTCAAAGGCGGTAATTAACAATGATGGCGCGTTGCCTCCTGGATATAATGATTATAGTTTTCGCTGAAATAATCGTAATTAAACCGACTGCGATGCAACCTACTCTGGTTTAAATATAGTGCTTTGATTTCACTATATCACGGCTCATACTTTCGAGAAAACAAATATTTTGTATTAATCGTAATGAGATGGACATTTCATACGTGTCCAAGAGTGTGCATCTGTGAGTCCTTATGAATGGAGACGCATCAGATTAAATTAGGGAGGGGTTACCATTACTTAAAAGGGCAAACTGGTTTATGTGAATGTGCAACTGCAGGTTTTAACCCTTTAAATAAAGTCTTCAGAACCTCTCTTCAAATTAACAGCCATTTTATTAGCCTTGAAAAGGAATCTAGGGGAAGAACACTTCAGATTAAGCGCTATTATAAATATCTCAATGAATGCTAGTTTTCTATTACTAAATCATTTTCAAAGATTTGAAAGCTTAGACCTCAGGCTGTCGACATTTACAGTGACAGTAGACCATAAAATAAGTTTTGATTACCCGCAGCATAATATAAGCTATACTTACTAATATTCAAAGTGATTCGATGGAATGGAAATATCAAAGAAACCTTTAAACAGTTGGCTTGGTTTGTTTTATTGCAAGATTCAGGCTGGGTTTACTGTCGGCTGTCAATGTACTATTGACGTCAGTTGAGATAAACGATCCTTCTTTACTCGTGTCGACCTTTTATGAATATGCTGGTAGTCTAAGTGGTTTTGTGATATAAACTTTGAGAACTCCTAGTGGAATGAATGTTTTTCCATGTTAAGACCATCTATTTAAAAACCGCCTTTGATCACCCTCTTTGTATCAGCCATTTTATATTGATGGTACATTGAGAGTGATTGGTATTGGTAGGTCGTTTAGACTGATGTGCTAGAATGTAGAACCATTAAAAGCAATTGTACTGGACAAAGGGATCTTGTAGTACCAGATGTGCAAGGTATGCTAAATCTGTAAACTTCAAACCTTTCAAATGCTAGTCTTGTAATGCACTATGTTGTAACAAATGTCTACCTAATAGTAAGACCAATCATCTGGATCAGATCACTGTCGTCCAATAATATTTCCAGTTTTGTGCCACAATAAATGACTGTAAGTTCATAAAAAACTTGTAATGGGAGGAGTTTACTTCCAATTTGCATAACACAAGTACACCATGCTTGCTTTCTCGCTTCATTTCCAGTACTTTGAGTTGTAAACACGGTCTGTACAATTGGAACCTCACTTCGAAATTATACACGAGACCACCCTACCTAAGTCGCAAGACAGTGAGCGATAGTTCCCCCCTCCTCATACGACAGTTTAGCACTGAAACGTCTAGCTAGTTACAATTCACCACTTTGAGGAAATGAATTCGTCACCACACCTTGCTGTTTCATCAACATGTAGATGATAATCGAGTAATTTCGTGTATTTTCTCCTCCGATTCACTTTCATTTGTATGTTAAATTGAAGCCTGCATCCATGATAAATAAAAAGGCTTATATACGGACTTCCTCACAGTATGCTTAAAATACAGCGACAAGTATCGTCACTCGTAACAAAAAATTTAAAGTAAACCTAATATATCCAGTCATCATTAGTTTATACAGGTTGTCAGTTCTTCAGGAATGACAACAATTTCCACTGCTAACCAACATGATATCTCATCATTGACTCCTTTTTTGTATGTAAATGTCTTCAGCCATATACAACCAATCGCACGCTACGTTCTACGTCAAGCAAGAATCTACATAACACACGGAACAGTATTGATTGATTGATTGATTGATTGATGGACGGTTGGATGGGTGGATGGATGGATGGATGAACCATGATATTGAATAGGCGGTCGCCGTTAAAACTCTAATTATAAGCACGTCCGTCCTAACCTCTCTCAAACATCGGAAGAACGTGAAAATTATGTTACTGCATACCCTGAACAATGTTTAATATATGGCCATATGTGACGCATTTCTGATTCTTCTAGCAAAATTAACCCCTTCGCAAGATCGCGTTTACCATTTCGTAAAGTGACTTTAATGTCACAGTGTATACATTCCTGATAAGAAAAAATGTATTTTGAAATTGTCCTTAGTTTGCATATATATTTTACGGAAAGATCCTTCTTGCTATTTACATTCCATTTCTGTCAGTGTTAAATCAAATTAATTTGGTGATATATATCGAATTTATAAATACACTGCAGTTACATATTTTGATATCTCGAATTTGATATAAATATAAATCATGTTTAGAAACAGATTATAATATCCCCCCCCCCCCCCGTTGGTATTTTTGTATATCTGCTATGTAATGTACGAAAGGAAGATGGTACGGATGTACGATAGGGGATATCAAGAAGTAATCGATAAAGCCGTTTCCGAAAAAGCAATTACTGGTTATCCTATTTTGCTAGATACATTGGATTTTACATAAGCTATTTTTTAAAGCATTTCAAGGGCTTGACTTACAAGCAAGGTCAGTTCTACATTAGATGACAACTTTAATCTGTTGAGGAAAATGGATGACAACTTCAAGCTAGCAACCCGACTTTACGTATATCATCAAGGAATGGCATGTATAGGATCTGAAGTATTTCATTAATTCTAATGACTTCTACCTAAGATTTGACAAGTTTAAGTCGAGCTGAAGTTCATACTAGAGGTCGGTCTTTTAATAGTCTAATGTAAGATGGACCATTACGACTGCAAATCATCTCATATAAGTAATCTACGGTAAAGGATTTGAACCTGCAAAGATAAAGGATAGACAATATTCTAGTTTTTTCTCTTACATTGTATATCACTTGACCACCTAATGTCAGGTATCCACCTTGTCTCGAGATTTACTAAGATATTAACGTTTCCTAATGTATATATAATACTGGCACAACTCTCGGCCTTTTGTGAAATACATCGCTAGGATAGAATGTGTCACACATCCCGTAATGATTAGAGGGAGTAGGTGGGTTGTTGTTGTTGGTGTTATAAATCTCACGTGTTACGTGGTAGAGTTGCCGGACTAGATTTCCCTACGTTGACGTATGGTCACGCGGCATTCTTCAAAAGACGTATTCTCAAGAGTGTTGAACAAGTTTCCAGGCTTTTTACAGGTAATAGATAAATTATACATTCATTTATAAAAGTAAGAGTAGTCTTCTAAACTAACACACGTAAAATGAGAGTTGTAGGTGACGAAGACACACCAGACAATAGACGGCATGCATAGTCATAATGTTTGAATATACATAATTATTATTGCCCTCATGGCCAGACAATAAGACATAATTATATTATTATCTACACTCTTCAGTAATTCGCTTATGTCATGTCTCATGATATAGACTAGTTTCTATGATGACATAAATACGACGGGAGCTTTCCATTTTCACTTTGTCCTCTGCAGAAAAACAGAAGCCCTGCGTTACTTTTCTATAAAAATGGATGATTCTGCATTCTGCCTAAGAATGTGGCGTGTTTAATATACTACACGTATTATCGTCTGGCTATGTCCGGGTACTATAATTGTTAATAAACACTTATTCTGTATGAATGAAGTGGCTTTTATGGACAACTCATGCCTGTAATTGAATTAGAAAACATTATAACAATAGACAACATGAATTCTGTATCAAAATAACATGCATGCAATAAAGAGAAAAACCTGGCTTTGGTTTAGAATGATGTAGCCTGTGATACTTGTGACAATGATATAATTTACCTAAACACTCCTCAAAACCGATTAGTGCTTGTCTAAGTGAGATACATGTAGTATTCAAAGTGAAACACCAACCTACGTCATCTTAGCTGTAAATGATATGTCACATGAGTGAAACACCAAACCTACATCAGTTTATACATGTATAGTTTATTCAGCATGATCATTTACTTTGTATTAAATGCTAAAGTTAGAGCCAAGTTTGTAAGGCACGCAAATGGATGTTCAAAGCCAACCATTTAATTTGACGGTGATGAATTTGTTTTGAAAGTAACTACATATACTTCTGAATATCATTACCTTTTAGTTTTACTTGGTTTCCCCTTCCTGTTTTGGATTTATTTGCGGTTAAATGAAGAGTATATACTTCCATCACCTTGTGTTCAAACATTACAACCCATTCACGCGCAACACTAGTAAACATTAGGTAACCAAGTAACCCCCCCCCCACAAAAAAAAAACCCAGCAAAACAACAACCAAACACAACCACCACCACCACCACCACAAGAAAAACACCAAAAACACCAAAAAAACAACGACACAACACAACAACAACATTATAGATCTAGAGGCTCTATGATTATGTCAGCAGTCGTGACGGTTTGGTTTGTTTTGCCAAGTTTATCTTTACTAGTTTGAATAGCCGACTATAGATCTAAATAAACTGTGACTGATAAAATTCAAAACCTACCATTGCCGCATGATTATTTTATACACAACCTGAAACCGATCAGCTATAAGAAATATGGCTCAAAAAACACTCGGGAAATATTTTTCTTTTCGACGCAGCTGTCTTCGATACTCGGTAATTTGATTGACAGCCTCGGGGTTTGAGATCTCTCCGGTCAGATGCCAGTATAATTGTGGTTTATCGTTGACCTTCAGTTTGTAAATGACACTAGGGAGAACTCTGAATAAACAATACATTATCAGCGAATCTACAAAACGAGTGCAGGTGCCGTCAGAGACAAACAACATTGTTCTGCACTTAACAATGTAACATAACAAGTTTAAGTTCTATGTAACATTCATTTTTAGTGGCAAGAAACTTTGTCAAATACTATTAATAACGTTCTTTCTAAGCCGTCGTTGATTTTCGAAGGATTTACAAGTTATATAAAACACGCTGTTAGTTCATAAATGGTCTAAGAATTTCTATAGGTCTATCTTCCAGAGATTTTTTTTAAATTGAAAAAAATACTTTCCCACACGTGTTCACTCTTTGCAAAATATCGATATTATTTATGTATAATTTCGTTTACAAAAAATGTAGGTAGATAAAAGCACATTTTGAAATTTTGTTGTCCGGTGAAAACTAGTTATTGATTTACATGATGACTCATTTTTAGATCAAGCAAATGGCATTTTCACCGTGTGGTGTCTGTAACACTTGCTCAGTATGTTTTATTGAGTAGCAGCACTTCGGGAAACAAATCTTGCCAGTCTTACATACACTTGGATAGTTACGTATATACATATATACAGACATGCAGACAGACAGCT
This sequence comes from Glandiceps talaboti, assembly GCF_964340395.1. Taxonomy (NCBI): domain Eukaryota; kingdom Metazoa; phylum Hemichordata; class Enteropneusta; family Spengelidae; genus Glandiceps; species Glandiceps talaboti. Next base: position 12,774,622 of record NC_135563.1, on the reverse strand, counting down.
TATAACAACTTTATCATAATTATCTATTAACATAGTGGTGCTACATTGAATGTTTACAAACTGTTTGCAGTTTGTGTCCGTACTGAACGTACCTGCATATGACCCAAACATTTCCCATACGTACGTCCATCCATTATATGTTAGATTGGCATTGTTTTTGTAAACCTTTTAGCCCAATTAAATATAAAATCCATTTCTAAAGACGAAATCTTCTACTTCCTGGGTAACTGTTACGGTTCGCCCTTAGGATCCTCTGATCAAGTTCTTACTAGCGGAAGATTTTGGCAACTTTCTCGCATTTAACTAGCTGACATTTTAAACCAAAAAGTAATATAATGTTACGTATTATGTTACTAGTACTCTGTAATTCGACCTTACTTCGGAACAGATGTCGAAAATTATATGCAAAGGGACAAGATTTACACTTGCATACACTCGAGATACACCCATTGGGAGGGGTGTCGGCAAGATGCGTTTCTGATAAAAAAAACAACAACCCGAATTTAGGTTATAACTTTATCAAAGCTTGTTTTTGTTTCATCTATAACATGTATAAGCCGTATGTATTAAAATAATAGTCTTGTTTTTTAATCAGGAGTTAGTGCAGCATAATTTTGAAAGGTTAGCTATTTTGTGACTGGGGCTCGAAATTATATCAATATTAATTTGTTTGTTTTGATGGGGCGAATTTATTTTGTATTTTCAGAACATTTAGCAGAATTTAAATTTACATTCATGTATTTAGTCCGCTGGTTTTTGTTTTTAGATATGCTTCAAAGCATGTATCAACACAATGTTACTACTAATACTTACATGGGTGTTTGTGTAGTATACTTCTACTTGGTAGTGAGCAACACTAAGATTATAAGGCCATAGTCAGAATTGACTATGAATGTTTTAGTATGTGTAATTATGGAGAGACAGGGACATATAATACGCTTGCAAAATATTTTGTGACTTCACTTCAACACTATACTAGACCATATCTTTAATCACAAGGCAGATGATAGCCAAGATAATGTGTGTGTCTACCTTAATATCTCCCTGTGTATATGTATGTGCATGTACCTATGCTTAAAGTGTTGATAACAATCATAGAAAATATGCACTGAAAGTAAATTTAGGTGTTGAACTTGAAGACCACATTTAAGTATTCTATGGCTTAACCATATGCATATAAGTTAATATTTCATGCCTCTAAATGTCATTATCTGAAAAACAATGTCAACAATTGTCACTGTTACTTTAATATATATTGTACCGTAAGTTTATGGTTGTACATGACAACGTGGGAGGACATTACCATACTCTATTGCAACTATAGAAACTATATATAGCCTTAGCTTGCAATTGTGTGCACATTGTGTGTGTGTGGGGGGGGGGGGGGTGTGTGTGTGAAAAACTACTCTGTTCAATTTTTGAGGGGACATGAACATTTTTGTGCCCATGAAGGGTAGGGGTGGGGGTCAAACTTGTTTGCTCAAAATGATTTCTCCATTGGTCCTCCTCCTGTAAATCAACACGTGGCCTGATATGAATCCCATATGCACACACGTTATTTCAACAATCAACATGCAAAATGATCATGACTTCAAAGTTGATATCAATTCATAAAGTATATTTCTTTGTAACCATGACAAACACATTAGTTTGATGATATTCTTGTTAAATTATCTGTACTCAAACTCAAAAATCAACAGCATATATATATGATACTTGTTAGTAAATTCAAATACACATGTACCTAGAATGTCAGCAATCTGTGAGAAATCGAACTAGTTTCAAAATTACTTAGCAGTAGAGACAGCAAATGGAGAGTTTGACAAAGCATGTAGACCTCAACAGGCAAATTATTACTTGCAAGTAATAAGAACCCTTGTCATGGTACAAGACTTTATGATCATTATCAAAATTATTGAGGAATCTTCAGATGGCACTGAGTTATATTTGTCAAAGGTTATGAAATGTTTTTTACATTTTTTCACATTATATATCCATTTTGCAAAAACATGGTGATTTTGGATACCGGCAACAGATGTTCATAAAGTGACATTTTTTTTACAACTCAGCATAACAAACTCTTTCCTGGTAGGGTAGGCAGTATGAAAATAAACCTGATGATCATTATTTGTCAGTTGCATATGTATATTGTATGTCAACTAAACAACATTTTTAAGCCTACTTTACGTTTCCATGGAAATAGCTATCCTATTTAGCAGATAGCAATGACTCATACATGCCAAACACAAACATTTTATTACGAGATTTTATTTTTGTCATATTTTATATCAAATTTTAGAAAAATAATCTGCATACTATGGTGATTTTGGTTACCATGGCCATTGATGTTCATAAAATGACCCTTAGCATAACAAACTACCCCAGGTAGGATGAATTATATGCAAAATAAAAAAGTTATTAAAATTATTATTATTAAAATTGTTATTTCTATATAATATTATTTAATTATTCAATCGTTGACTTTATTTAACCTTGATTGAGCTATAAGTTTTTCTTACACCTTTTCGAGAAATATTTGAGTTTGTGTGCTTGTGTCCTATCCTCGAAATAATGAGTGAATGTAGGTGTCGGCTAGGTGTAATACATTTAAGCTAAATTGCAAGAGGATGAACTGTCATGGTTTTAGATATGCAAATACTAGACAAATTGCCGGTTACCATCGTAATGTTGGCGAACCTATAAATATTAAAACTACTGAATACTAACCTACTTGACCTTTCAACTCGAAATGATATATGGATATGTAGTTAATAGATAACAATTCTAAAGTTTTTACTGCACTTTCCACAGCCTTGATGACAATTTCTCATCACCTCAGCTGCTTTGCAAGATTGAATATTAACGGATTGGATTTTCCAGATGACTGTACAGCTCTGGGATTGATACTAGAACTGTGGAAACAGCTAACTGCAAGTTCGTAACAAAAGATGATATCTCTGTTTCTATTTTCAAACAGTTGGAACTATAAATCATGAAAACAACATGTCTAAAGATTAATTCATTCTAATTACAGACAAGTCTCTGATTTAGTAGCTGGTAAAGGAGCGGTGTACTGTCCACTATTATATAATTATGGTATTCACCAATGATCATTGGTAACAGGTCATTGGGCTGAAAGGGTCACAAGTATGGTTGTAAACACATTTGGTTTGGACAGCTAATTTGAAAATACCTAAATATCTCAGGTTTACAGCTGCCAATACTAAAGTTTAAGCCATGTGACATTCCACTTGGTGTTCAATGTTGATTTCTCCTGATACTGGTAGGCACTATAGCACCGTCATTTCCTACTTACGCTGATGTTTGAAAACAACTATGCATGTTTCGGAGCATTAAATTCTTTCATATGATAACAGTTGTGTACAGGTGTTAAATAGAAATGATTGTGATATTGTGATATGGACATCGCTTTATCAGCAGTAGAACAATTAAAACTGGCATTGAAATACCGAAAAGTAATATCTCCTTATCATACTATCAAATAGATATAAATTCTCTTACGCATACACTTGCACACAGGAGGTATCGGGATCCTTTATTGAAAATTAAAAAAAACGGCACATTCAAAGCCAGTTTAAATTGTCCACAACTGACCGAATTACTTTCAAATCACACAATTTTCTTTTTAACACCTGCAAGGGTTATATAATGATTAAACAAAACCTAGTCTTGGGAATTTAATCGCATGAGAGGAATACGACAGCGAAGCTCTCATATATACACACAATTCCTAATTTAAGTGATATACACCAAGAGTGTGCTGACTATTAAATATCAAAGTACTGAATAATAATAATAATAATAATAATAATAATAATAACAATAATAATAATAATAATAACAATAATTAATAATAATAACAACAGAGGGTTAATGGAGAGTCTGCAGTAAATAACTTACAGCTAGTCTCAGCAAAATACTCAATATGACATCATTAAATTGATGTCAAAATAATAATTTGCATAAATTTATTGCTGTTACTAAAAACCTGTTAGGAGAGAATGTATCCTGATACATGTCTTTACTTTAATTTTTAAAAACAAAACCTCGTTTACACTCTGCAGTAGGCGGGAGATATCGACAAAGTACAGGCTTCATTTTGACAGGCATGAGCAACATTTTAAAGCTTTATTTTGCCGACAGCACGATTTCATGCACCAAAATACAAGGATTATGGAAATGACGAGGACAACTGTTACGGTCGTTTACCTACAGTGTGTTATGTAGAAAGTAATAAGAATGCAATATACAATTACATGGTACTGTATTCTTGCATTAACATTTAATAAATCAGTTTGACTGGTTTATTCGACTGAATGATCTGAAAAGGTTAGAGTCGACTTTACTTACGCTATACCATTTACAATGATTATGTATAATCTTGATGCAAGTCTACTGACCCGATGGAAATGAAAACGAGTTATACACCCCTATATTGCTGATCTTAAGTCCTAAAGGCATGGTAATTCTGTCCACTGGAATCAATCATAGCAAAATGTTACTTATTCCTTCCCTTAGTTATTTTGATTTTGGCATATCGCGATAGCAACGGCAAATAAAATTAGTTTTGCTAAGGTTCGAACTGACAGAAATATTTCCATTTTTGGATAAAGCTAGTGTGACACGTCCTAAAAACGTACAAAACGTTAAACTTTATCTGACCATCGCTGCCATTGTGCACTCGGCAGCGGTAAATCATCTAAGTATACACCAGTAATCCACCTAATACCTAATCTTATGGTGTATAGTGACCTTGCAACGTGATTGTAGTTCAGTCCTATGTATGTCGCAGATACGTTTGTCATCGTTTATTAATTTTTCTTTCACATAGAGAGAAAAAGTTTAATTGCAAAAGCACTATTTTTCCAAAAGCCGTTCATTTACCACTAGAAAATATGTTTTAGTCTTCAGAAAAGACAATAATATTTAGCCAAGTTACTAGTAATACATAATTTACTAGTGTATAAGGAGTCATTGTTCAAGACAACATGAGGTGTGTGTTGAACATATATATACTCATTGTGATGTCAAAGCAAATCACTTTCATACTATATGTCTACATCTAATTCATATTGAAATATGTATTAACCTACATTTTTTATATATTCTTCAAACTGCAAAAATAATATCAGTTGAATATATTAATGTATTGTTAGCAACCATTTATATCTTAGGTGCTTAAAAACATTAAAGAATAACAAATAAGTAGTACCATTACTTTAGAAGGAGACGTTCAGTAAATTAATTTGAAGGGCACATTTTGCTGAAACGTTACGAATCAATATACTACGTCGAAAAGTATTTGGCTGCATGCAGTTGAGAGTACATTGTGACAACACTGCATTAATTGACCCAATTATGATGGTTATTGTCCGAAGAAAAAAAGGGTAACTGTCTACATTTACATAAACTGTGGGTCGGGTCTGGAGAGTCATTTGATTTGACTTCACATACAGTTACTTGCCAATTTTAGAGAAACATCAAGTTGATCTTTTACATTTATAGGGTATCTTTCTATGTGCCTGTGCATAATGGGAGACAACAGAAATAATATATTCATGGTTGCACAATTAAATCACAACTAGCCATGCATTGATACTATTTCCCAAATACCAAATGATTTACTTTCCTGTTAGAAAGTAATATTGGACATTGAGTGTCGTAGACATAAACACTATAATGTGGCAGGTACGGGGGCGGGTATATCCTTCCTGTTAGTGAACTTTGACAATTTACAAACAATATGTTCATGGCCTGGGCAGTAGAGAAATAGGCTAAGACCATCAAGTTGATATCGGGATGATTAAAATAACGACATACGGTTGTGCTTATGCTTACGAGTACGAAATTAATAAGTGTAGAGGATCATAGGAAAGGGAATTCATTATCAAATTTGAATAGATAGAAATGTCTTTGAAATGCAATTCTTTAGATTTATGTCAAATATCAAAATACAGAGTTAACCTGTTTCCTACACAATAAAATGACAAATTCCGGTAAGATGTCTTTCAAACGTTAACTAAATCCTTCATTACAAGTGAACCACATTATCGTAAAATTCAATAACATAATCACTTCGTGACGTGTCATCTGTATTTGGCGATTAAAGTGTTGAAGGCGCAGAGTCATTAAAACATTATTTGTGAATGCATAACTTCTTTTATTAAAACCATTTCCCTATAGCAAAATAGGGAACTTTAGTATATGAAATGAAAATGTGTATTCAGGGTCAGTATACATTTGAAGAAAATTGTGTATGTGTATGTCTATGTGTATGTGTATGTATGTGTGTAATATTATGTATGTGTATGTGTATGTGAATGTGTATGTGTGTGTGTGTGTGTGTGTTCCTATTTTGTCTGACTAGGTTAGCTCAAATGTATATTAGTTTTGAGATTGCTTTTGGGATTTCTGATGTACGAGTCGATGATACCCTCACGTCAAAACTGAAATTATCATAACACACCAATCCACACAATTTATACTAGAAACTTCCTATGGTTTACAAGCTGAGTTACCACCACCTTCTCATTAAAGCGGCGATATCGAAAGTTGTTACTTTAAGAATGAGATCTCACAGCTAGAATACCTAGAATATGCTGTGAGAAAAAGACCTAAAACATTTAACTTAGTCATTTGATTTCACATTTTACAGATTTATCTAAACCAGGGTCAATTCGATGGTTATGGAAAGACTGATAAGCGATGACTAGTCTGTTAATTGTATCACCCTACGGCATTTCATATCACGTTATTGTATCTGCATGGTCGGTTAGACTTTTGTGTAATTGGATTTGAGGGATTGCATAACATCTACATTGCTTACAATCTATCGTACATCACGACGTCCTTCTAACTAGACACGTAATTTTGAGAGGTATCATGGAAATCAAATATATGATGTCAGCAAATTTTTTTTCGGTTATCTTCTACAGACAATTTCCTCTCCTTCATGAGCCTGGTGAAAACAACTTTGTCTTGTTGACGACAATCAGTTCAATGAACTCACTGACTACAATTTCTGACTTTCTTGAACACCACTTTCAATTTTTGGCAATTCCTATACTTCTAAGAGTAACTACGGAAATCAAATTCTAAGCGAACTAATTTCGAGTTAGACACAAACTTAGATTATTGTCATTGAGTATGGTAGATTATAAAAGTGTGCGATACTGGATATAATCATTCTGTAATCAAGAGTGTATAAACACTTATTGAAATGGGATTCAATGTGCGAACACTTGGTATCTGAGACGCCACGCTACCGAGTGTAAGTACATTAAATGCATATTGATAGCATATATCAATGGTATTACTAGTTTTAGTTTGTGTCTATCTTAGTTAGCATTTATAACCTGATCTCAGTAGAAGTTCTTACCTACAAGTACAAAGCTGGATTATTTAACATTATGAGTTATTTGAATTCTTATTCTTTGGTAACTATGCACTATTTGAAGAATGCAAGGTATAAATAATATCATATGACTATTAAAGTATTGATTGACATTTACCTTTTAAGTAATTCATGTATGCCATCTCAGAATTTGCATTCCGACAGTACATGTCATAAGGCTTGCTTATTTTTCTTTACTGAATTCATTTAGTTTATAGCTAGTGTTATCCTAAACTATGGTTGCCCTGTGCTCTTAATGAATAGTATTGCTCACACGGAAGATAGATCCACGCGTCGACAACATGTCTAGATAACAAATTATCATGAAGACGCGAAAGCCATACAAGCACTCAGCGTTGGCAGTACAATATTACTTGTGTCCGGTTTACAGAGACTAACCGGACCTGTAAACCGTACCCTTGCAGCATTTGTTGGTAATCACGCATCCATCGATCTATACTTTAGTTTCCTTTGTAACGGGAAGAAGGAGAGACTAGAAGAATCGTCCACCAAATATTACATACTAATGGCAAACACAGGCCACCTGAGAAACATCAAAGACAAATAAGACGAAATCGCTAAGCTTAAAACTCAACCTCCCTGTATGGAGATATCTACTCCTTTTATCGGAAAAGCTTGGGAATTAAAATACACCACCCATTAAAATGTGTATCATTCTCTCGAACCCTGAGAAATCTCCATTGGTATAGTTTGTTTGTTTGTTTGTTTGTTTGTTTGCTAGCAAGAACTTTCATTTATTTTCGTAAACTTAAAGAAAAGATATAACACGTTTTAGAGTCAAAGAACACTTTAATTATTGCCAAGATAAATCAACAAATGCTTAATTTTCTAAAGAGGTTGACTCCCATCATGAAAGAATAACTATTTTATTGTTATTTATTTATTTATTTATTTATTTATTCATTTATTTATTTATTTCGTTGATGAAAAACTGGATCTCAAAAATTAATCTGAAATGTACAGTCTTGGGAGAATATGTTTATTAATCTTTCAGTAAAAATTGTAAAATACGAAAAAAAAAAGATTATGCTATTATTCTTGTATATTTTTGTTTTTATCGACGTGGGATTTGTACAATAACGTTTTAGAATATAACAAAATGTCGTATACAGTATTCAAAGTAACCGCATTCATTTTCAACAAAGAACTGCTCAAGCAAAGACAACACAGCTGTGGTTGAAACGAGTTATTGGTGTCAATTTAGTGTCAATTTAGTCATTTGTCAATTTAGTGTTACGTTATGAATGTTTCAAACAAGTTTCAGAGCTGCAAAGGAACAACCATTACCTCTTCTCCTTGAGTATTTTTTTAAATTCTCTGGCAGCCATACATACTATGACAGGTGAGTGTGTACGTTGGCGCCAGGCCGGAAAGTCCAAGATGCGGAAATTGCAAATGTATATAAGTCGTGAGTTGACAGGGCGATTAGGAGAAAAGCAGCTTACTATTTTTTTTTTATAGTTTTACTGAACCCGTATCCGGTGAGGGATATTATTACCCGCAATGCGTCAGAAAAGTCGAATTTTGCACGTAGTGGAAAATGCACATGTAAGAAATTGTCTCGAGACATGATGATTTCCTTTTAAATGTTGGCGTTGCTTTCTCTAAGGTTTTGACCGCATATATGTGTGATAGCACTAGCTTTGCCGATCAAAAGATAATGACAATGACTTTCTCCACCGAAAGTGCTGCCGTAGGACGTCATTAGTGTAGAGAGGCAGATATATATTTGCATGAACGATGTTGCGTGTTTTCTCAGAGGGAATGTATAGAAAATGAACAGATATACGAACAAGGGTCAAAGCAGCATCAACTCAAAATGCACATAATCTGGAGGCCTGGTTTTGTTGTCTTCCACAGAAATTCATCTTAATCCATGTCTATTTCCGTTAATATGTCTTTATCCACGTGTCTTCTCTCTCATTCAGTTAAAAGTATCTGCCTCGGGGTCTAATCGGTTAGCGTCTTAAAAGTCTACTGTACTACCGCTCTCCCGTTAAAACGTTGTGACATTAAAAATCTTCCGAAGATTTTCCTTGGCGTCATTACTTAAAGTTCTATATTTTCTGAAGTAGAATTGTGTAACAGTTCTTGTTTTCTACAATGATAGATGTGGCTTTGAAAAAAGTCCCTTGCAATTTCAAACGTAGTCATGTTACATATTTTTCTCGACAAGGTCAAATATACTTCAACTCACTCCCCTAAACAAGTCTGCTCTCCACTTTGTGCTGACAACACTACAACATGTACAATCCTTCAACAGTATCGGAATTCGATTGCTTAATTGGCACTACATTAGCACTTATGCATTTCGAAGCAAGCTTACAAATGTGTATGGTGGAAGATCGTGTCTTGGTTAGGGTCAGCAATACAAAGATGTATGAGATTAAAATAATTTAAATGAATAAATTAATTAATGTTAATGTAAATGGAGTTTTGTCCTGTAAATATAAACATGATACTCTTCAAATTACATTAGATTGATATAATATGTTATTGATATACCTACGCATTCAATGCTTTAATAATGCCTTTATACTAAGGACTATATATCCGCCCGTGACTGATTTACCTTTATTCAATAAGAATAAAAGAGCATGGGATTCATCTGAAATATGTCTTCGATGATATCCATTGACAAAGATAAATAGTTTGATGATGAAACATTATGGCTAAAAATAACTTTATCTTTAACTTATCCGTCATTATCGACATGCCAATCTTGAGATTGTAGTGAGGTCGGTTATGATAGTTAAATGTACATATTGCATATATATAGTTTTACTTTTGATTACATAGACTATTGACTATAAGAAGCTAAGGTGTATTGAAAGGGTTAAATATAAAACAAGAAAACGCCCCCTTCAGGAGTTATTCGGATTTAGTATTTAAAAAAGTCTCATTGCCTTAAGGGACTAACCGTCAGAGATATGCATTTATGATGATGGGTAAATAAATTGAAATATTTAAGCTTCACACATGATTTGAATACCTGCAAAAAGGCTAAGCTTCACATACGATTTTAACCTCTACAAAAAGGCATATACACATCCTGTACAATCAATCTTGCATATGTCAAGATTTAGCCAAGATATTTCCCTATATGTTTGCCAAATGTATGCAAAAAATATGTATAGTTTGTAAAAGAAGTGATTTACTTTTCGGTTGAGAGACTGTTATCGACAAGTCACGACACAGACATTCTATGTCTGCTTAGTGCGCAAATCTGTCTTTTTGTTTGTCTGTCTGAAGGCTCAACTCGGTAATTGCTCTAGTCAAACTGACTGACTGACTGACTGACTGACTGTGTTAATGTCTTGTATTATAGTAGTTGACCATTGCACCCGTTTTGTGTTTTTGAGTCAATTAACACCACTTATAGATAGGTATACTTTTAATTAATAGATATTGCTATGAATGACAATTCGAACTGGAGTTGCAAGCGAATTGTAGGGCCACATATTAGACACTAATTAACAGCACATTAAGTCTTTTGTGTACAATCAACATCTTTAATTCCTGACATACATGTATGTAATAAATGTAGTGTTATGAAGCGCAATGCCAAAACTGTACCTATAGTTGTCAATATTACAGATGAGACAGTGTCACTGAACTTGTCAAATGTAGCAGGATGTTGTTACGGTTGAATTAATCGTTTTGTAAGAGCTAAAGATCATATGTCCACCACACTTTTAAATAACACATTTTTAAAAACAACATTATAAAGTAAAAAGATGGCACTGTCTATAACATATTTAAAGTTACAAAACCGATGTTTGCACTTACCTAAAAGTACATGCCATATCACCTATCTTTTTACGCAAATGTAAATTTCACACGTTGTCAAGTGCAATATGTTTTGCATTTGAACATTAGTTTGGTATGGTCATATTACATACATCTCTGCTCAATGTATTGGTAAGTGCGTTTTACTACTTCAAAGTGGTTACTTAATATTGAAGGTATTGCATATTAACCACACACACATTTGTAATACGTTCCAGCTCGATAAAAAACTAAGATAGGGAAAAGTATCTTCTACATCAATCTCCAGACCTTTCAGTAAGCTATAAGGTGCAATTTATATATTATCAACATTCAATTTCATGTCAACTTTTATTTTTTTGTTAGGGGTCATTATTTCACCTATTAACCTACCGTAATAAAAAGAGTGTCCTAACTCCCCTTCGTGTTAACCTGTAAGCTTTCTTCGTGTATCTCATATGTTTTTTAAGTGCAGATATTAATAGATTCAATGACAAGGGTTACTCATGCATGTAATTGTATGGCGACTGCAAAATCTTGGTTGCTAACCTCTATATTATTGGGTAGCTTTTCCAAACTTTGATGTAAATTTACAAATACCTGATACACTGTAAACCACGATAAACTCTTTCATTCTTGAAAAAAAGGTTTGATCAATTGGTAGTTGAAGACAAATGGTTCTCTTAGGGGCCTAAGAATTATACAAACAGACTAACTGAATCGATTACAACTTATTAAAAAGCCTTTAACGAAAACCTTTCGTAAAATGTAGATATTTGGTCGGCAAAGACGTTATAAGAATGTTTGATGACACTGTTCAACATAGTCATTGATGAAGTTTGCACTAATGAAGTCTCTCTCTCTCTCTCTCTCTCTCTCTCTCTCTCTCTCTCTCTCTCTCTCTCTCTCTCTCTCTCTCTCTCTCTCTCTCTCTCTCTCTCTCTCTCATCCCAAAAGCGTGCTTACCTTATCATTGATATCATTTAATCTGGAATAGTCCATACAATGAACACCGATGAATACCTAATAAACCAGAATTAGAGTTACTCAACATGCCCTAGCAACAAAATGATCTTGAAAATAGATTTTGTGAAAAAGCCCTCCTCTCAAGCATAATTGTTCTACCTTTCAAGCTTACTGATAACTGATCGAAAAAACACTTTTGTTGAAAACGTGTCCAACAGTGCTAGTGTTTCGCTGACTTTCTTGATTGTACTTTCCGGAAACAGTACTTTCATCGGGAAAGCCCAGAAGCCAGTGAACCGTACGCGTACGTGATTATTCAATAGTTATGAGTCACGACAAGATCGGAATACTAATTATAATGATGTTTAATGTAAGAGTTCGTACCCCGTTAGTAGAATTGTTCTGCTGGTAAGCAATCCGACTCTGTTCTCCTAAATTACGAAGAACTTCCAAGGAAGGCTTTCGCTAGGAGGGCGAAATACGATATCGAGATACGTAACTCTACAAGTTCAATTTATGGAGAATACAGCAGTTCGCATACTATTCTGCAAATTAAAGCGTGAAGCGTACAAAGACGGCCAAAGAAAGGCTTAGAATAATAAATTACTTACAGCTATGCACCTGAGAATACTTATTAAAATCAGGGTTCTTCTTTTTGTTCTTGAAATCGATATCCTTACAGCTTAAAAAGTAAATCATGTACCATAAGATGGGTGGGTACCAGACATGATATAGTGATGGCATCTTAATTGTTTTGCATGCTTCATAACGATGTACATATTCTTGTATCACCGGCACCTCGGTATACTTATAGGTTCTCAAAGATTACAACTGCAGTGTAATATATGAAAGAGTGGAAAGATACGTAGGAGTAGTGAAATATGAACTGTACAAAGAGATGTGTGGAGTAAACCTAGAACATAGACTTTATTTCGTGTTAGCCATGAGTTCGGCCTCACGATTTCGCGCTAAGCTGGAGCCAGGTGAGAGATGCTCACAGCTCTAAGGTCCAGAACCAAATCCGGCATTATCGTTACATTAATCAAATTACAATAAGTCACGCACAGTAAATGAGCGTCCAAAGATAACATTATGTCATGTATTAGCGTCCTGTGGAACATGAAACACGGAACTCTACAACTTGAATAACGTCTATAAACATATGAGAGAGTACCTATTGTCTTTACACCCATGTGAACTATTGCAATACAGAATATTCTTTAATTAGATTTGTGGCTGCTTGTATACACAGCGTCATGTCTGAACCCAAACACGGTATTAACGAATTCATGACATTGTTCTTTTTCCTCCAAGGCTTGTTGTAAGCCGTATTTAATGAAATAATATGATATTCCCTTCTCTTCCCATGCCCTCAAATAGATTTAAATAAGGATAGCAAACACGATATTATTCAGGCATATTTAGAACTTAAGGCCATTGCCGTCAGAAGGCTACGTACAGTAGTCGACAATACTCTGTGGTTGTATGCGTAGACAAGAAAATGTAACTTTGTACGAAACATTACAGAGTACATTTGAATTTGTACTGTGAGTTCTGCATGACTCACTATGACACTGGAACCGCTTCAGCTCGTATAAAGAGCTTTAATACCAAGGACATTGAGAAAGTATCAAAAGGGGGCGTGACACAATCGGCACGTTACCCCAATACAAAACTCCCACATTATTATAATTCTAACCAATCACCTATCTCCTTCAATATCACATGACCCACGATAGATTATTTCTCTTTAACGTTGGATTATCAATTCAATATTCTCCAGAGTGTACAGGCGGGAAAGTAAGTTGACGAGGCTGACAATGCTGGAGACCACGCCTACGTAGGATTGAGTGACAGGATGCTCACATTGATATTGCAAAAAACGATTGAGCGAATAGCCTATTTTACCCGATTTACTATTTACATGTATAAAACGTTAATGCACTTTCGTCCATAATCGGTAATTGACATACTCTATTTTGAGAGATCGCGTAGCGAGGAATGAATGACCACTAAATGAAGGAATGAGAGGGTTTTATCTTTTCGAAAATTGAACGGTCTTGTGTACATGTTCGCTTTTTTATATAGAAATTGGATAAATGTATTCAAAGTATTCAGAAAAACACAAATGGAGCTTTTGCCTATATTGATATTCTATTTGAGATTCTTAAGTATATCACTTGGTCTCTTTATGTCACGCATTGAGAATATCCCCATCCAACGGCACAGACATCCGTGTAAAAGTCATATGGTGGGATTTCCATTCAGAAAGTATTTCACAAATTCGTAGCATTTCACGAGGTTCTCCCTTTATCTCTTATATTGCTCGCTAATAATACAAACTTTGTCAAGGTTACCAATTTGAAGTATGTAATAAACATGGCTTGGACAAAGTTGAGTTGAAGTGATCGCTATATACGAGAGCATTAATGCATAACAAAATCTAAATGTTATAAACTCGCCAACACAACTTAATTAAAGAATTAATCGAAATTCATACTTCGATATTCCACAAAGGTTAACACGTCAAGATGGTATGATGACATTGTAAATACAAAGCAATTCAATACGTGGTATATAGTTTGAAAAGAAATAAATAATGTTACCTTAAAATTGCACCGAGTTTTGAAATTATCAATTGTTATCAAATGTGTTTGGAATTGGTTTTCTAAAGCTATTGGACTATCTATTTTCTAATATCAATTCTCCAGCATCTGTATGTTGATGAATCGGAAATTACAAATGTACAAATGTAACTTTTTATAAAGTGTCTCTTTATCCTGCAAATTATCTAATATGTTATCTTACCAAAATAGTGAAAGTTCTCGTCATTTTGAATTGAGCTGAATGACACATTTGGTTAAATAATTTCATCAGCGCCATTAGGAATATTTACCAATATAAGATATCATATTTGACAAAATGTAGGCTTATATAAAATTCAATAACACACCATTACATAATAACTATCATTGAATGTATTTGGAGATAAAGATTTGATATGCCTGCTTTAGAAATGCGAATAGCGTTGTTAAAAAGATACATGGAGTATCTATAAATGTATGATTATATGGAAAGACAGTTCTATTCCCCTGTGAGTATGTACTAAATGTCATTATGTTCCCTTTAGCGAGTGATTGCGATAATCCTTTTAAGTATACGAATGGGTTACACTGTGTCGTAGACAGGTTAAGCAGTTTCACTGACTGATTTCTTCAAATAAGCATACGATGTAATAACGACGTGTTTGTTATCAAGACATTTATATTTTTTTAGTTCACTCATTGGTTGAGAGTAGCAGGACCTTTGACAGCTGTTTGTATTATACGTTGCAAATCCTGGGGTCTTTTTTACTATCCCTTCTTTCGTTTCCATAAATATTTAATGTAATGTTTTAATATTCACGTTTCTGTAATCTTTGACTTTTATTTGCGTAATGTCACTACTTCTGAAAACTGACCAATTACATTCATTTTACCACATCGTTATAGCATAATTCATTAAGCTCAAATAACTGGCAAGTTAAAAAAATATTATGAACAGACATGTATGTTATATTCGTATATGTCAGAAGATTTCACTTATTTATCTAATTACGTCACCTTGCGGCTTTGTATCTAGTTCTGCATTCTAATAAAAGGTTCTTGCGTCAGGAGCTACAGATCTAGAGTTTATTTACTTCTATGTAAATGTAGGTAGTTACACAACGAATGTCCACTGTAAAAACACACGAAAATGAAACTAATTCGTAATATAATTTCTTCCTTTACATATGCTGGAGGTTTTCTCAAGAAATTAAACAAGATATGAAAGACTTCTCAAGAACAGTTTCCGACTAGGACGTAAGGCTGACTAACATTATCACATATATATCATCGTGGGCCTATAGTGCAACTATTAAGAAGTAGTTAATTAGTTATCCTCAACCCGCAGGTAGAATACGACTTCGAGATTGAAAACTATCTTTCGCATGATCAGATTTTAAACGGAAATAATCAAGATGCTGTTATGTCTGTCATGCCCCACTGACTAAATATTGGTTAATCTATATTCAACGCACCTTTGATACCAAGCTAATCAAGCGAGGACGAAACTCGGTACATATTTTAATAATCAACAAATTCCATTTCCATAGCCGATATGCCATTTAGACACATATCTTATGGAAGAAATGAAATTTTGATTAAGGAAAGAGATGACGATCATAAAAAAACACATTTGTCATTCACATCCTAAAAACGAATCATTTCCACGAAGGGATATCGTAGTGTCTTCGCATACAACTTTTCATCTATCAGTAAAAATAATTCAATTTCGCAAATTAGACATGAGATTTGACAATTTTTGTTTGAATTAATATATCGAAAATATTTCTGTTGCGGTTTAAAATCTGACCTTTAATTGTTATCATTCAAAAGTTGATATTCCTGTTCCAAGAGTATGTATGTATGTATGTATGTATGTATGTATGTATGTATGTCTGTCTGTCTGTCTGTCTGTCTGTCTGTCTGTCTGTCTGTCTGTCTGTCTGTCTGTCTGTGTGCGTGCGCGCGCGCGTATGTATGTATGTATGTATGTATGTATGTATGTATGTATGTATGTATGTATGCATAAGAGCTATATATAGTCACACTCTCTTATGACCTTTTCCATAGATTAAGTATAATAACCTTATTTTCATGGTGACTTACATCATTCTTTGAGCATGAAGAAGACTTATATCAGACCATGGTAACCAAGTTAATTGAAATTTTATTCTTGTAAGTATTGCTGAAGGCATATTTAATCTGGGCGGGGAAAGGGTTGTCGTGTATGAATTATGTGCTCTGTCGGTGCAATGCATGGTTTTCTTGTTTCATTGTATTCTCTAAGTTGCTTATGAAACGCGTCACGTCCATTGTACAAAAGTAAGCGGGTCTAGAAGAAACCATGTATAGCATTTGACCTTTGGAGAAAGCTGTAAATGCTTGAAAGGGTTTTAATTCGGTCTCATTACATTTATTTTATATTTTATCAAAGCTGATCCCCAAAAAACGCTGTGACCATGGAGACATAATTTGAGAGTTCAATTTATGATTTAAATTTGCCGCATCATTCATATGTGTTCCTAATATACATATATTATAATTCAGAATTAATTTGTGTTCTTTCATTAGACTGTAGAAAAGAATGTTACAATCTGTACATATACCCATATTTGATGAATAATGCAACATGTACTGACAAATACAAGTTGTCAAAGAGTGCTGAGGAGATTAAGTGTTATCATTGACAACTATATATGTTTAATACGTGTATCATATAAACACATGAAGATGACAAACTCCATAAACAGAAAACTTTGGAGAAGTCAAATATGTCCTAGCAGTTAAAGTGCGGTTGAATCATTTCCTGATCCATATGTTTCCTACTTAATACATACATATAGCTTGCTATTTTGTTTGCAGGCACAAAATATCTTTTCCCACATGAAAAGACATGTGCACGTAACGGCAAACAATGTCTTGTCTTGCTTGACACATCTTAGTTGTATTTGGTCTTTGGGGTATTTTCATGTAAGATTTACAAATAAACCTGAATCTGAGGGAACTATTCAAATAAACCCGTAGCTTGTAAGCTGTTGGATTATGTGTTGTTCTGAAAGCTGATATTGTGTATAGTTATGTTGGTGTCATTATTTTGCCGTAGTCACGACAACTGGGACAGGTATACCTCAGGACAAGAAGACTGTAAGCACAAACTCAGGGAAGGGATCGAACACAAGCACCGAAATAATCATACAGTAATTTATATATCTATCGAAACTGTACAGTTCAGTGTCTTTCAAATGTAAATGTGAATATCTAAATGTGAATATCTACTTACTTTTTGTCTATATAATATAGGCAGAAAGAAAAATTAAAAGATGCACAATTTGCTATAGGCTTAAGGATACAAAAAAAGTAGACAATCATCTCCAATGCCATTTCACGAAAATCTAGTTTTTCCATATCCTAAGGGTCACGATTGAACAAGAAATTCATTGATGTTACGATTAGGCATACGGAGTAGTGCGCCTGCGTCGTTCAAAACATCTACACATATATAACGCATTGGTGCTTTCGTAATTCAATTCATACTGTGGAAAGCAGACATTCAGTTCAAATTCGTAATGTTCCAAACGGGAGAACTCATCTGACTCTACAGTTATTTAAAAAATACTAATTCGCAGGATTCTGTACGTTTTATACGTAGCGTTGAATTTCGCTTAACAATTACGAACATCGAATCGACTCACCGAGCAAGCATATCTACGAGTAATGGATAACCACATGTTAATGCCTGATTTGAACAACCTAACTTTAGCAGAGGATGAATCTGGCGGCTTACTAAGCAATACTTCTCTTTCCTTGAGTAATAACATTTACCAGAATGATTCCTCGCTTTTCGAGATTGAATTTCCCATACCAATGTTGATCATGACAACCTTGTCATATGCTGTTATATTTCTGTTCGGTGTTGCTGGGAATGGACTGGTTGTTTTAGTGGTATGCAAAAACACTGACATGCGAGCATCTACAAATTTCTTTCTCGTTAACCTCAGTGTCGCCGACTTGCTGGTACTTGCAATTTGCATGCCAGTTGCCCTTTTGGAAACTTATATTTATAGACCCTGGCTACTTGGCGAAACCATGTGTAAGTATACAACGTCGATTTGTTTGCCCTTTAACATTAATTTCACTGCCTTTCGAAAATTTGCTTAAAATAGTTCTTTCACAAAACTTGTACAATTTGCTTTCAACAGTATTGTCGGTTGTATCATCAACGATATGCACCTATTAATAAATGGCCTCTTCAAGCAGATTGATAAACATACCTTTAAGTGACTCACAGTGGTCATTATACGTGTACAGATATTCAAAATAGAATATTCAAGATATATAATTTCGGGAAGAATTTGAGAAATTATAAAATGCGCTTAAGTAGATAACTACGTAACTCAATGCCAATCAATTTTGTGATCTCCGATGACTTCCTACTCTTGTCAAACGTTGAAATCTTTCATCGCAAAGAGTTCTTTATACAGCTGTCGATCTTTTATAGGGACGCGTACTGTATGGAGGTCTCCTTAGACCAATTTGAGCAAAAGGTCATTGAATGATCATTTTCCTCATACGTGAGGCGTACTATCTGACAAACACGATTTAAAAAAAAAACTTATTAAAATCATGTTTTTCTACCAGTGCGTGAACATTTTAAGCATCAGTATGTACTATAGCGTTCGATATTGCGTGTCTCTTTGATGGGTTCGTTTCTATGCACGCATGAAAGGTGTGTAGTAATTGATTTGAGGGATATACAGTCTAGTTCGGCGCATGTGTATTTTTACTATTGACTCTGATTACCAAAGGGTGAATAATTCGTGAGTGTTTGTTGTCTATTCATTATGAAATCGACAGAGATGACAGTATCGAATTCCTGTCATGTCTCTTTAAACACCAGGTCACTTGTGATTCCTAAATTGAAATAGCTTACGGTATTCTTGAATCAAAGAACAGAGATTTCATCAAACAATTTGCTGTGTGATTTTGTAAGTTTGTGCGTTCATTTTGACTCCTTCATACAAGAATTGAAAAAAAAAATAGATGAATGGATTTTATTAATTAGTCTGGAGCCCAAGTATAAACACCTTGCAATATAATGCGCGTAATTCTGTTGATACTTCATCCATGATAACCCACAGATTAAGAATAGGACTGGAATCCCTTAGGGTTTGTACATTTTCAAGATGTCGGCCAATATGGCTACTAGATCTGCCTACACCAACATATCCCACATCGTTTCCTATGTGACTGTGGGGATAAATGTGGTGTCTATACTTATGTTTTGGGGTCGAGACAGCCATTTAAGTCATATATACTGACCCAGTACCTTTATTTTAACTGAATTGGAATTGGAAGTCAATATCACCCATTTCATAGCTGTCCAAAAAGTGAACTAGGCTAAATGCTGTTTTTATTTTAGATGCTACGACCATTTTGATCTATGTAACCTTGTCTTGGATATCAAAGATTTTACTACCATTTAACCGCATTCATTAGTAGAAGATTATGGTCATTTTCAAATGGCCGCCAAACATCTGGACCACTAATGCAAGGAGTTAATCATATTTTATGTCTACTTCTACGCAGGCTATTGTGAGGTGGAGAAATTTCAATGCTTAAATATTTAAAGGAAGTAGCACTAAAACCTTGTAATAATTATGGTAAACGCAAAGTCTCTATTTGATACAGATTATCAACATATGGTCTTACTGATATCACTGATTCCATTCCGGGGCCTATGCACCTTTAGCCAAGTGCAACAAAGGTGAATGCAAAATAAATCCATACATTCACACATTGCTTTTAACATCAAATATGTAACAATTAATTTATAAATATCTGGTGGTTTAATTTGTACAACGACGTAAAGTATATATCCTTTATCAACAAGGTATATGGCTGTATTTATCTAGGCTCACACGATTCTGAATCCTGGTGGATGAACAGATAATGATTATCCCAGCATATTATGTATTCACAGTTGAAAAGATATATTTACATAAATTTACACAACAATTTAATATCCTGAAAGTTGTGTGGAGTTCCTGAACAGAATGTTTCTATTCAAAAAAATAGTGGATGGATGGATGGATGGATGGTGAATGTCTCATGGCAATTATTTGCAAAAGATTCATTTAATATTGTCTATTGTGCGATGAACAAGTTAAGATTGTCTTTGAACTGAAAATAAGGATTACATACCCTCATCGTTCTATGTCACAACAACCCGTGACTCGTCACTGATTGTGCGAGTCAAAACTTTCTTAATCGCCAATATGTATCCTATTTTGCATGAATTGTGTTTGAGGAGGTATAATTATATTATAATTCCCAAGTATTTTTCTCAAAAAGATATTTCCTTGCTGAACAAAGAAAAAATATTGGAATATAATCCAAGCTTCGTGCGACCGGAAGTCTGACAAGTCGGAGGAGCTGGTGCACAATTCCCTTTAAATCCCATTGTTGTTCGTCTTAAAAATTCTTACGATGTCATGAAATCACGGGCAATGTATACGGTTACATGCTTTTGTCGCAAACCGTTAACCACGGGATTTATATCCGAACATTGACACCACCGAGGTTGGTTTATTTTCAAAATGCTATTAACAGGAAAGTATACGGTGTATATGTCTACAATAATCGTATCGGCAGTACATTAATGCAAATTGGAAATATTGATACTGTTTTATCGCTTATTGCAAATAAGCCGATGGGACAGTCATGTTTGGAAGTATAACGTCATCATCATACCAGTTTGTTTATCTCTCATTAAATTGTATTTTAATATTTTACGAACATTGAAAAGCAACGCACGTCATCACAAATTTTGTATTACGGGCTCCGGGTATGCACAATAGCAAATAGTTACTGTAATACCTATTACAGCTAAAATATTAAACATGACTTCTTTTCAAGAAAATACATACCTCGCCAATCGCAATAGCCTCCATATTCTATATTTTATAGTATTCCTGGTCAATATTTAGACTAGCACCAGTTCCATTGGAGGTTTGGTTTTGGTCTCGTAATCTTTAAATATTTTGAATTTGTTACTTATATTTTATGGTACATAATGATTACATTTTTTTTTATGTTTCTATGTTTTATCACCGTTTCCCATAATCAAACCGTGATGTTACAATTGGTCCACAGCGGTGTTCCTATATGTATTATTGTCAATATACTTTTGATGTCAAATTTGTCACGATACCGCCATGCACAAAGTAACAGATTTGTGTTACTTTTTTAAATTCGAGAGTATACGCATAAAACTGCAACTCGGGAATATAGATATCCAGTTAGACTCATTTCACAATAACTGCCATGTGATGTACGACCCCGTATTGAGGCATAGCAACGTAGGCGGTGACATTTTACTACCGGTAATTTAACTCTGTTCATCAAAACAATCATACGTAGAGGGAAGGCCATTTTTAGTTACCTAGCAAACAATGGTTAGCATAAAAATTCGCGTCTGTTTAGTATATCAACACGTATTTGACAATGGCCCAGTATATAAAAGACTTCATGAATTGGTATAATGCTCACAGTGTTTTTGTATCCAACTGTTGAATAAATCATAGGTCAAACATTAATGAAGTACTTAACATTTTGTCTACGAAAATTAACTCAATTATTACGATGACAATCCAGCGTCTGGTTTGTAAATTTCTTGTTGGGTTATTATAAGCGAAACGTAATACGTTGCCATTCAGTTACAACGAACGCTCTCAATATAAGCTCATTGTGTATGGCGAGAACTCTCACATGATAATTTAATTTGTACGTACAGATGGATCGTCCTTCGATTAGTCCTGTCGCAAAAAACTCTCCTATCTAATTATCAGTCGGCCACACTGCATGATTGTCAACTGAATTACATTTTGTAGTCATTACAAAATACGTTGATTGTTGTTTATTTGACCAAACCTATCCTCAAAATAGTATAAATATTTGCATGATCAAAAAATGGCTTAACAATGGCTTGTAAAGGCAAAAACCATGATATCGCACGTTACCATTATTATAAATATATAGCTCGGCACATGCGTTTTATTAATGTTTTTAATCCTTAAATGTAGGTTCCGTTGATGTTAAAACATTTACTACCTCGTTTCAGTGACTTAAGCAATTTGGATGACCATGCATGTACATGACGCCGTGAAAACGTGATAAATTCTGATATATACAGGCAAGGCACATGCAACTGGAAGGTAGACATAGATATTTTAAAAGACTTCGAACTTGTGTATTATTTATGAAATCTTGTTCTGATGTTTGATGAACCTTCAAAGTATAGAGCTGTAACCAGATCGCACTGCGCTCAATCCATCTCCTGTGCTTTAATATTTCACGAATCACCAGAATATCCATTTCTGAAGCGTCCATTATTATCCGTCATACTTTTAATCGTAATAGTCGACTATTTGTGACTATGTTTCGTGCATCTCAGTAACCCGTACACCATATTCAATGCAATCCATGAATTTGTACGCTTGAGTGATTACTCAACCAAGGCAGACATAAAATGAATATCTGTCAGATAGTATTCACATTTATGTAATCACAATGTTGCACTACTGCGTGATGATATCGGTAATTATGGTAACGTTCACTTTAGAGTATTGCTGACTACAAAACGTTGGATTTTCAATGTCGATATCTTATATTGGTCTACACAGTACACTGCGTAAATGTTCTACATTTGTTATCTTTGAATATTGGCTGTAGACAAGACAAAGCATACTAAAGGGTCGTATATCCATAGACACACAGGTATCAAAGTGTATTAGCCTAGGAATGATAGTTCCCTTTCAACAATGTAACCTTCAAATCCCAAGGGTCATTTGCTTTTCTCGACCCCAGTCGTCTCCAAAAAACGAACATAATCGACGCAAGGGAAATTATGAAATTTCCACGAAGGATAATTGAAGTCCTTTAACAATGTATCCCCAGTTCAGGCAATTGTTTTCTCGAAAAAGTAATGTCATTACATAGCTATAGTCTAAGAGTCTGCTGGTCCGTAGAGTTTATATATTGTATACTTCTTCGGGGTAGAATGTATTTATATCTATATTATGATTATAAGCAATACTTTGTATACATTTTGCTTTATCTCAGAATTGGCTACAATACAAACTTGAACCTGTTCCCATCATCCTCGTTATTCGAATTTATCCCTGATTTGAAATGATCACATGGAGATTTTGAAAAAATATCTTTGCATAAATATACGGAAGCAACGTTTTGGTATTTTTCGGGAGGTGTGGTGGAGGTTAAATCCGTAATTCGTTTACGATACTGTCTATACTTAGAATATTGATTTTTGTACTTATTGTTATTGTTCCTGGATACAACCCAGCAGTCGATTCAAATGTTATATCTACTGTTTATTCATAAAGAGGTATGGAAAGCAGGTACCATAACAATATTAAGACAACATCGAAATGTGTGTATAATGGTCTCACTGACAGATAAAGATAGGTATGAGATCAATTACATAAACATCGGAACATGGTAAGAACAAGGTCAATTACCGTTTACAAATTTAGAAAAAAGGCACTTGTTCTTGATTGATATTTGTGTGTACAAAATGATCCATTCATCCGTTCTGCTACTCAGATTCATCGAGAAAATCAGTCACGGTTAGACTAATATAGTATATTGCTCAATACCATACTCTAAGACGATGAGTATTCATATCACGCACGCTGGCTTCCGCTCACTTTCCAGCAAACACTTGGGATAATTCTTCTCCAAACACAGTTCTATCAATGGAAGCCCCTTAGACAGTGTGTTATTAGGTGATATGTATCCACTGGGGCACTTTCTTAGGGTAATATCTCTAAATCCGATCTTTACTATCTCTACAACGAATAGAAGCAACCTAAAATCTAAGACCAAATATGTTCTATTCACAGTGTACAATTTGGGGATTTCAAGGCTTAAATTAAAGGTTAGGTAAAATACTTAGCAGCGAGGTTGTTTGCTATAGCCTTTGGTATACTTCAGTTAAACAGCGAAATATAACGGGGAATTCTGTCGCGGTACTTGATCATTTCAGTCCGTTATGTTATATTTTGTCCCGTTTTATTATTGCAAGCGTTCTGTACAACACGTGTTGTTAGGAATATTCCTTCATTGCTGGTTTCATTCAATCAGACATAAACAAAGATTGGATCAACTTTATAAAAGGTACTATACACTTCTAATAGCTGTTTATAAGTGCATGTCTTCGTACAACAAGAGACCTCTCAAAGTTTGACTGAAGTTGGCATTTATTTATTCCTGCTAAGTCCAGTTAATATGCTGACGTCTGTTATCTTATTGGTGTCACGACATTAATGTATTAATGTGGATACTCCTAAACCCCTTTGATATTTTCAAAGAGCCAACTTTATAGCAAGAACACTTAAGGGAATGAATTCCACTGTTTTGAAATATGTCATAAAATAACATCTCTTGTTTCAAGCACTTATAACTGGACGATAACCTGTCTGTTCAGTGCCGTTGTATAGCACTCTGCCTCTTTTTTTTTCTTTTTTTTTTGGGGGGGGGAGTCATTGAAATGCGGAAGCTCTCATCCCAACTATTGCGTGCATATTTTTAAACAAACGTTCTAGATCTGGCATTCTGAAAAGTTTAATCTGGAAGAAAAACTAATTTGAAACAAAGTGACCACTTATGTCCAGTATTCACTATGAGCTTGCCAGGTTAAAACACCCTAAGTTTGTTTTCTTCTGCAAGCATATATTCTCACCATAAGATTAAATGCCACAAAGAAGCCTAATTTAGTGATATATCCATAACATGTGCAACCAATCTTCTGGGACATCTGCGGAATACAAGCAAGTTCGTTTGATAATCTCGTGAAGATTACTGAAGGCATCATTCTATTAATTCACATGAAGTATAAATTTGATTCATACAGTCACATCCATCAGCTTTTTTGATTAAATCGTGTATCCTCTTATAAAAAGTAACTTCAAAATAAGCTACTGGAACAATCAGGACACGACTTGCAATTGGATGTCAAAATAGGTCAAATAATTGGCAGACCTTGGAATTGTAATTGACCCCATATGGGATTCGAGTGAAGCTTTGATTCATTGTAATGTACAAGGTTTACAATTTCCTTTAACAGATCTCGAGACACATTCGTATTGCAGAACCAAAATCAGGTATCCAAGTCGACTGTTTGCAAGGTGCAAATGATTGGATTTTGATGTCCTGCAGCTGTTTCCTCCCTAGTACAGTCTTTTGATTTGTACTGTTGAAAAGTAAAACAGGTGGTTATATAAGTATACACCACAAATATAGCACCGTACTACTTCTTGTGAAGCTACCGATTGTATAATGATAGAGTTGCGATAGTTAGGGGTAATAAAACCTCCCAAAACATCTATGTCTCTTCTGTTTTATTTTCCATTTCCAAACAACTTATAGTTAAGTTTGAGTACAAAGTTAAGTACAAAACATTTTTGCATAAGACTTTCATTTATATTACGCCCATAATACACAAAACATCAAAGATCAAATTATTTGATATATCTAGGGTTTTCGTAATCGGTCTATGACTAGTAAGAATATTTTGGAAATACGAAAATGTGGTTAATATCAGTTTCGAGTAGGCGAAAGATAGATTTACTAAGGTTATCATGGCTCTTGGCATATTGACTGTGCCATGGATGTTCATACAGCCACCATCAATGCTTATACGATAGGGAAACCAATACGGTACTAGATGCATTTGTCTCATGTAGGTTATTTTAGTGGAATTTTATGGTGCATTCAACCACAATATCCATACAAACGTAAACCGCTTCCAAAAAACCCCATTTCCCCCCCCCCCCAATACCATATCTTACATTTGAAACAAGTTTGAAACAAAAAAACGTTCAGTGCATGGAAATCGGAGTGCATACATTTTTGCAAATTTAGACATACAGAACACATTCTTCTTATAGTTTCAGAACCATAAAAGTGAATATTAAAACAATTCTCATCTAAATTAATGATCATTTATCAAGTTTAACATAAAGTATGATGGCAATTATAGTTACCTTAGTACGTAAATCATGGTCACGTCACCAGTTGGAGTTGTCCAGATATTCCATTTTACCTGATTATATTTGATAAATAATAACTCATTGTACCACTTTAGCGACTAGAATAAAAAGGCTATCATTGGCAACTATGGAGCTATAGTCCGTCTATTAAAGGCTAACATTGGCCACTATCATCATGCTATAGTCTATCTATTAAAGACTATCATTGGCCACTATGGAGCTATAGTCTATCAATTAAAGGCTATCATTGGCCACTATGGAGCTATAGTCTATCTATTAAAAGGCTATCATTGGCCACTATGGAGCTATAGTCTATCTATTAAAAGGCTATCATTGGCCACTATGGAGCAATAGTCTATCTACAAAATGCTATCATTGGCCAATATGGAGCTATAGTCTATCTATTATAAAAAAGGCTTCCATTGGCCACTATCGTCATGCCAGAGTCTATCTATTATAGGCTATCATTTTCCACTCTGTGTGCCTTTAACAGTATAAAGAGTTGCTGTTTTAAAAAGAAATACCAATGTTGACATGCAATATTGTTATATCAGCTACACACCAGGTCATTCATAGAAAATGATTTGTGTATGATGTCGTATGTTACGATTGACATGTGTTGTACAAGTAATACGACCATGTCTGAGGTTTACATAAATGACAAGTACATCAATCTTGTTGGCTCCTCAGTCCTTGAAGGTTTTCTTTATTTTCTTGGGAATATCAAAATCCCAATTTATAAACTCAAAGTTCATCAGTAGGTCAATGGTTGTTTCGAGCAGATGTTTAATGTGCGGTTAGCCTTAAAAGATTGAATATAACATTATTGAAAATGGTTGAATCCATAATAAGTCAATGCAATTGGAAGATCATATAGGGGGGCCAGGTTGTTTTAATAGGTACATTTTGTTGTGTCGTTGCAGTTGATTTGCCTCTCTGTTGATAAAGTCATTCATGTGCATGCAAACGTTAATTGGGACTGTCTCTGATCTACAGCATAGTGCCCAGAATGTCTACTCATTATAATGACTAAACACATACGATAAACCATCCGTACTAGATACGAGGTATTTTCCAACTCGGAGTCAATAAATAGGCTGTGCGTCTGCTCAAGTGCTTTTACCATATTCTGATACAATCTCCATTCATTCGTACAACTGCGATCGAGTCCAAGATGAGGGTTAACGCCTTAAGTCATTCAGTAATGGTGAACTTTACACTTATTCTGGAAACTTTTAATCAGGAAGAAACACTCATTCACCCCGAAAAAGATTAGATTTCAACCATTCACATTATTAATGGTGATGACTTACACACATATAAATTAATGCCTTGCAATAACTACTTAAACGTTTCCAGTAAATACTTTTATTTCATACTTTTATTTATTTGGTATTGCTAAAGTCTTAAAACTATTTGTCTTACCGTCAGGTTCTTCCACCATTACTTAGAAATTGACAACTACGTTTATAGCGACAGATACATGCGAAAGAATCATAAAGATATGAAATGAGAAGGTAACATGTGTGAGATATTATCATACAATTAATGTTTAGAGTTTCCGCTAAGTGCATACCCGGAGGGTTGTCGATATAAAACACCGAATGACATTTCTTGTGGGAAAATTGTGGTTCAATTACAATCTAGAAAGTGAATTTTTGGAGTAGATCGATAAATATGGATTTGTCATTTGTATGAACCTTGCCAAAGTTCCAATCAATATATATTTATACATGTCTGCCCATTTAACCAACCAAAATTACCTAGAAAGTTTATTGTAATGTATCAATCAATGTCTGTGGCTGGGGGTCTGTGAACCACAAGTTGATCATTTTTGAACATCCATCCATCCATCCAATGGCATCCATCCATCCATTCATTCAATCAATCACCCACCCATACACCTAGACAGACAGACAGACAGACAGACAGACAGACAGATAGACAGACGGGCAGGCAGGCAAGCAAACATACATACATACATACATACATACATACATACATACATACATACATACATACACAGATAGTCAGTCAGTCAGACAGACAGACAGACAGACAGACAGACAGACAGACAGGCAGGCAGGTTGGCTGACAGGCAGACAGACAGACATACATACATACATACATACATACATACATACATACATGCATACATACACACACACACATATAGACACACATGTAGAGATGTAATACTATGCTTTATTGATTAGAGCAAGTGACAGAAAAACATGTTTCTCTTACTTACAGAGGTGAAGCACTTCGGAAAGTAATTTGTGTCAGTCTTAGAGCACTTGCTCCATACAAAGGAAATGTCTTTTATTTTCTTATCTGTAGTTGACATCTCTCCTAATAACATGTCACGACTTCGTTCTACCTTTACTAACTTTGTTTTTGAAATGACCCCTAACAAAATTAAACCCTAAAGAAACGGTCATACATTCACTCTCATTGACGTCATCGGTGAAACAAGAAGAACCAGATTCCCTTCTTTTCCAGAATACATGTAAAATAATCAGCCGGTCGGTATAGAGTGTCGACACAATAAAGTGTCTACTTACAGTATTCTGGCACTGTTTTATTTTCTTGTACAATGCGCATAAAATACCAATCTGACTAAAATATGATGTAGTGAAAGCGGCTAAATGTCTTTATTTGCCTCTATTTCCATTGTTCTGTGTCTTTTGTTTTGTTCTGGGTGATCGCCACCTTTCCGCATCTGACCCTGTGTAATAGAAAATCTATTTGAATTCCAAGGATCGTGGAAGATTTCTTCAACCAATCAGCACACTTCTTTCAAAATCGTTCGGAGAGACGGCGCCGCCACCGATGGGTCGTGTCGTCAACACAATCATCCGTATTTACGTAGTTTTTTATTTAAAAATCCCCAGTGTGCGCAGCTGCAAACATAAGGCTCGTCCAGATCGGCTACTCAAAAGCGCGCGATTCAAACGAGATTTTCCATTACACAGGGTCAGATGTGGGAAGGTGGTGATCACCCTGGAACAAAACAAACGACACAAAACGATGGAAATATGGGTAAATAAAGACATGTAGCAGCTTTCACCACAACATACTTTCCTCAGATTGATAAAATACACGCAGACGTTAAACACTTGAAATTTGTGATTGTGCCGTTGTTCGTTTATAAGAGTGCATTCCTGTGGATAGTTGATTACCGCTCCGTGATGGCGTATAGCATTACATAACCTACTGACACCATTCAGTTGCTGCAAAATAGCTACATCATAACCAAATCACTAAATTTGTTCATTTGTTATGTGTTCTCATAGTGAAATGTGCAAATACAAATAGCAACTTATATTTTCAAATACCATGACTTGCATTGTAAACAAAAACTACAAAAAATCCTTTGTTGATATGTGATGTACTCCGTTAACCAAACTTATAATGAGTTTCCTTTCCTCTTTTCCTTTTCTTCAATTTGATTGTCATCAAGATGACGTTGAATTTGTTATTGGTAGTGGCTAAATACTTTGAATTGGTTCATTAAACGTTGTGTACAAATATTTGGGATGTCGAGGTCGTCGCAAAAGGGTTGTCGACGGTCGAGTGGTTAAACCACTTGCCTCTTATTACCACTGTTGTCGGGGTTCTAACCCACTCATGGTTTGATTAAATTTACCACGCTGTAAGTAAGAAGAGTGTCGTTCATTTTGGCTCTACCGAACAATGCAGGTGTTCCCCGGGTATTCCGGTTTCCTCCTGCATTAAGATGACCCCATGAGGAATGGCTCTCACTGGCACTGGACATCTTGGGAGATAAGCGTTTATACACTTAAAGATAAAGACTATTGTTGTTTCTTCTCAAATATTCTTAATTTTAAATCTACTGAAACTAGTGTTGCACATTTAACGGTCCCGAGAGTGGACATCGGCTGTCATACAGCATCATGCTCTTACACATACGGTAGCCCTCAACTTAATATGCCTTCTACTTTAGGAAGATGGTACAAGTATTCTATGCCTACTCTATTGTTACATTACAGGCATTGTGTGCCCGCTTGCATAACATTAAGAATGAGACATCACGGTGTCGCACTATATCTTCTCGGCGATTGTTTCAAACCACACATTAAAAAGAGCAGATGGTTCCACCTATCAGTATCTTGTATATACCTCGGCAATGAAATTATAACGATGCAGTAACCTTTATTCCCGCGGCCTTCCTTAATTGACTTTTCGTGTTGTGCTAACAAACAAACGGTGTATCATTTGAAGGTTAGAGTATGAGTTATAACATTGTAATTTGATCGAATGGGAATCACTGCATAATTATCTTGTCGTGACATACAAAAAACTCTGGGATTAGTATTAATGACTTCATGTAGAACAGTGCACTGTGGTCTTAGGACTACAAGATGCCATGATTTGTAATTCACAATTAGCTAATTCATGAAAAATATAGTTTAATTACTTTAGGATACGGTGCTTTCTAAAGCTTCACAATTGGCATTGTATCATAAAAATTAGGTGAGTAAGTGAATTGTTTGTGCTATCGATCACATTTCCTGGAACGTGCTGCTATACTGTAAATGCTAGAAACACGAATCAATGCGATATTTAACAGAGACTTAGGACTGTCGGGTGGAATAATTTCGCCTTTTGATATTTAAGCACCATAAATAAATGATCATATTCGGTCACAAATACTTTACCTCGCAAACAAGATTTCCAAATGAGAGGATTATAAAGCTTTAGATATGTGAGAAACTATTGTGACGCGGGTGACTGCAGATCTTTATATATATATATATATATATATATATATATATATATATATATATATATATATATATATATATATATATATATATATATCAACAATTATCTTACTACTGTAGTATGCACTATCATAATGTCACACTATTTCGTATGTTTTGTATTAGAGTTTGCAAATAGAAAACTGAAAAAAAGTGTATTCTACAGTATTAGTATCATAGCGGTATTCCTTTCATCTGTCTTTCACATGAATGTTTACGAAATACAGAACGTTTCCATTAACTATTTATTAATTAGCATTCTTCTTGAGATACTTAGATTGGAACCAGTGGATCAAGAGCGAAGTTCAAATATTTAATCATCTCAACTTCTCCGTTAGGAACATTCCAGGTGTTCAGAATGATAGCGATCGATCAATCGCAGTAATGGATAGTAAAGCATGCTATCAGGTTTAAACCAATTGCTAAGATAATCGACTAATTGCAGACGATCGTCGGCCATCAGACTAAAAATGTTTTTCAGACATTAATGTGTCCTCTCGTCTGGGGGTTTAAAGTTAAATACACATGCACATGATATTGAACGACACATTGCGCGTACAGAACGTTAACGTGTAACTTGGAGCATGTACACTAAGAACAAAACGATTCGGCTTATAATTCGATATAGAAACATTCAAACCTGCACTAGCTGCAACTGTGACATTTAGTCATCAGATAACCAACGATATATTCACTAGAAGTTGGTCCATTGCGTATACAAAGACACTGTATTTGTTAATGAGTGGTCAATATTATCTGTACGTAGTGTTTATTGTATTGGCAAGTTTAAACAATGAGAGATAGCTCGGTTTTGAATCTGTCACATATTAAAAATATACTAGTTGCTATTTATAGTATCACGTTTCAATCAGAAACTACTGTACAATGTATTAATTAATCGTAAATGTTAAAAAAGCTACAATTTGACATGATACATATTAATGAGTGATCGCTATTATCCGTACGCACTACATACATAGGTTGAAAAAGTGATCGCCGTTGAAGGTCCTGATTTTTGGTTGTGGACACAAAAATCAATTTTATTTGATTCATCGTATATACAACTACAAAAATTACATTTCCCCTCAATTGAAGCAATACTGTTTCATGGTATTGTACCTAGCAAAACAGTTAATTTTTTTAAAAACCTATTCCATTTGCAGCATCTATTAAGAAATATAATGTTGTTATATCACAAGTATCATAGTTTACAAGTAATGCTAATGTAACCTATTTACATATATTCGGCATTGGTTAAATACAAACTATGACCTATATTTACGCGAAATACTTTTCTCCAATAGTCTCGCAGTTATTTTCATATGTGAAGCATTTTGCCAACGGCTCTTTAACTGTACGTGCCTCTGCTAGCTATTCGTAAAGTAACTTTTTCATTCATTGTCATAGACATTTTGTTCCTGTGGGGGAGCACAAGAGTTGAAATGAAAGATGAGTGTCGATGTCATTATATTGCAACTAGTCGTGCTCATCTGTTAAACTTGTTACCTTTATCAAAGCTCTGCCCCCAATTTCAACAGAGTACAGTATCACCTTCAGCTAATTTGACTGAATAATGCTTCATATCAAAATATGGATGACTATGAAAGCAAACTCGTTTTAGATACAACAAATATCGACCTCCATGTGTAATCGGACACATAAACCTCTTTTTTTAAGAATGTCAAATGCCATATTTCCATACATGCGATTTAACAACATTCTACAATTTCCGGAACCGATAATAACATCAGTGCATTTGGCGCTACACTGAATAATTCATTGAGGTTTTTTTTGCTAACAAGGCAGTTCGTGATGTGATAAAAAGACACGGACTGTTTGTACTGGTGATGATCTTTGAGTGATATACTGACCTGCGTGTTTCGAGAGGTTTCCGCTGTCATGCACGTGGGACATCGTAATTTCATTAACTCCTAGAATTACCTGTGCTATATTAGGTAAGCTTTCAAGGAGATTGTATGCCATTGAATTCATGAGGTTTCACGAACGAGACAGTATGAGTTAACATATTCTTTCCGAGCAGCATCTTCTTAACGTGTATCTATTGTCATATTGTATTGATTAATCACTCAAAGTACATACCATATGTTTCCAATGTCGAGTGTAAACAAACACCCATGGATCATTTCATTCGCCTGTATGTCAATGGAATGAGTATTTTTGGTTTAATCCCTACTAACAACTTTAGTTTGAATCTATGGTAATGGTTTAAAAAATAGTTAAAATGTAAATATTAACTACTGTAGTATTTAAATATTAAAGTATCATGATGTAAAAAGATGATTTGAATGTTAACAGCCGTGTAGTATTTTCTTTTCCAGCTCATTCCTGACCAATATAGTTCTTTCCTGAAGTAGTAATTATTAATTGTATTTACGGGATATATTTTTGTTTCCCGACCAGGATGTTTACACATACGAAACTATAACTAATTGGGGTGTACACTAGTACATGTTAATCATTATGTATAGCGCCACAAGATTATAAGTTTATTCATTTTCATGGTGTTCCTTAAAACAACAGAATCGGGTCACTCTGATAAGGTACGCTGGTAAGTTGAAGAGAGGACAGTGCCTTACACGTAAATTATGTTTTTCTAAAGCGTATGGCTCCAATTAAGGTTTTGATTGTGTTGACGCACGGATTCATACATAATTGTCACGTATCAATGTCTTTGCTACTTGCGCACAATGTGTCAAGGTAAACGTAATATACCGGAATTGATTTGCAAAATTAATTGGCAACAATCATCTGTGTACTTTGCTAAGCTCTTTACACAGTCAAGTATTTAGAACAAAAACACGTTACAAGGCGCCAGCTAACAAGTAAACTCGTGTGTTCTGCTAGAATTTCACTTGCTTTTTCAAAGTTATAAGGGAACACATGGTAAGGTCGATTTTCTTTTTAGTTTTACATTTATCTTCAAAGTCAATGTCGTGACTCGTTAATTAAGTGGGATGGGGTTGACCTTTCACTTCTACACAAGAACAATATCCCCTATGGTATAAACAATTCCCTACTTTCTCATATGAAGAACATTCAAACTAATATTATGGCAAAATTACCTCTTGACAATTACTCTCGGAAAATCAGTCCTCCTCGGAAAAATTGCTGCTGATTAGATCGCTTTTCCGGTGACTGAAATTAGGAAGGTAATTTGGCACACATCTACAGAAATCTAACAAAAATCAGGCCACGCACGTTTTGATTTATGATACATTGTACATCGACATGTTCACAGTCTGTTACGTAAAGGATGCATCAGTTAATATTTTAATATATCCATATCGGTTTGGTGGGCATGATGTTCTTTACCTCAACCTACATCTAATATTACTGCTGACATATATACAAGTCTCTTATGCTACGGATAGATCATTGCCTTTCATGGTTTGTCTCAAGTGATAGGCAGCTAAACTGTTTTAGATAACACATTTTCATCCGATTATTTTACGTTTAGTATTTTGTTTAAATCATTTCTAATAATTGTTCACAGGGTATTGCACCGGAACAACCTTACAGATAATTTATAAATCTTCATTACTGGGACAAGCCACTAAAGAAGCAAGTCCACTTGTTATCAAAGAGTACCAATATTTACACATGTGATGATGGGCTCTTACATAACACAAGTAAACAGTGTAGTTCACAGCGTAAGATCATTTCTAAGGAGTGGGTCAATTGAGGCAAACCTTATCTCCGTCTTATATCAGTTGTTATCAATTTATTAGGCTATT
The DNA here is from genome assembly GCF_964340395.1 of Glandiceps talaboti. NCBI lineage: Eukaryota > Metazoa > Hemichordata > Enteropneusta > Spengelidae > Glandiceps > Glandiceps talaboti. The sequence goes on along the minus strand of NC_135563.1, from coordinate 12,739,258 downwards.
ATAAGTAACACTACAAACAGCTTTAGAGATGCAAACAACTTTTATGACACCCGTTTTCGTCAGGCAAGCCCGCGGGTTTGTTGCACTTGGACCGTTAATGGCTTGTGAATGTCATGTTAAGTGGTCAATTGTCCTAGAACACTGTTCTTCTTCAACATAATTTACTTACAATGCCCTATAGTGGTTGATTAAGGTTAACTGCTTAATTGTGATACTTATGCATATACTGGTGAATCTAAAATTGTTGCATATACAATGCTATATGATTCAATTGCAATCTTAATAATGACACGATTATATTGTTAAAATGTGCCCGGTTCTTCTTTGCCCATGGAGAAATTCATGACACACTGAAAATTAATTTGAAACAATGTGACTTGATTTCTTTTACAAACACAACGAACATTACTGATGACAGAATACAATTTGCTGATACTCACAAAGTTTTGACGTGACGCGAGGCCACAAGGATATCTCCAGCTGTCATGCAGTAATACTTATAACAAATGTTTGCTTTTCGCTAATAGTATTCTTCTGAGATGACAAAAGATCAACAGTGTCAAACAATGCTGGAAGAACAATGGCTGGAAGAACAATGGCGTGATCTCATTGTTTGGCTACTTTTCATATTTGTCAATATCTTTTGCATTAAATTAAGGCAACAATACTCTTCGGCTTATTCATTTATGGTGTTGATGATGTTATCATGCAATCATTTGCGTATTGTATAACTTATGTTTAGGAGAATTTAATTTGATTTCGCCTAGACTAGGAACTTAGATCTGCTCCGTGGCTACTTCTAAAAATGATTCAAAGTTAACCATAAACACTATGTGATGTCTGCTAGCTAATTCCCTTTAGTCCAAGTGATCCCGTGTAAAGGTGGAGATATGAGCGTGATTCGAGTATAGTTACATAATCTGTCAGCTAGGTGCGGAGATCAGAGAGTAACACGAACATCATTGTTTTTCATATATACAATTAGTGGCAATAAAATTAAGAGTGTAAACCATGTCAAAGTTCACGGCGCTCTTCTAGTAAGTAGCTATTATCGAAATACCCCTTTAAGTTAGTAGTTTTTGATAAAGACACCACGAAGGTTTTCCAAATCAGTGTCCATATTAATTTGTACAAATAGTTGGTGCCCAATCAAATAGAGTACTGCTAGCGCTTGAAAGTATAGTTGCCACATCTGAAGTTTGTGATCAACAAAACAGAAATCGTACAGCGCAAATGTCTAAATTACCTGCATTTCGGCAAAACGTCTCTCTGGTCAAAGAGTCGGGTATGCTTACAACTATCTTTGTAATTATTGTAATGTACAAAACCTTCAGGCTCATGGAAAATGTCTGGATGTAGTCTGTGTAGATAAATTTCTAAATGGCACTTTTACTTGAATATATATTGTTGTCAATGGTTCCTTTCATGTTCCTGCTATCTTCATGCCCGTTATACTTTTAAACATAAATATGAGTTAACACTTTCAGAGTAAGTATTCGTGTTTACCTAGCTCATTTGGCTAAATAAATTCCCTTCATTCAAGATGTTGATATAAGTTCCGGTATGAGCATCTTGAAATCGAGTGTATTTAAAACATATACGTTGATTTGTTAAAATGTTACTTCTCTCATGTATACCTTTTATTACTTTGTCTTCGGCAAATACTGCGATATATGTATTGCACATATATTTCTAAGAATTTGTTTTCAGAATGTCTTGTAATACTAGATAATCAAAATAAGTCAAGATAATCTATGTCGATCCAAAATGACATTTGAGTGTTTCAAAGAAATAATAGCCGGCATTTGCAATTAGAAAATGGAAAAGCAATATCAACATTAAAGTCATCAGTTTGACATAAAAGCTATTTTCCGATATGGATTTCTATGACATACATCAGAGGATAACCGTACTGCAAATGAAAGCGTCTTTTAAGCAGAGAAATGCAGGATTTTTGTAGTGATTGATGGGTTGTACTCCCTGGAAAGACTTTCTTCCCTCTCTGGTTGTCACACATGTTAACTAGGTTTGCCTCTGTTTGCCCCTCAATATGGTCCCCCATACACACCTGGAAACATGGCCTCCCACTAAACATTTTTTTCATTCAATGGAACACTTTCATTAGGCCTGCATCCATTCAGAACGATATGTTTTCCGGACACACATAGAGACACGAGCTAAAGAATGAATGGTCTGGCTTGAAAGATATAATCTCACCTACGTATAATCTGAAAGCAATTTATCACTTATTTGCCAGCTGTCCTCTTTTCTGGTTTTAGTAGACTTTCATTTACGAGTTGGCTATGAGGTCGGCTGTAAGAACTTTTAAACTGAAAAGGGTAATATATCTCATACAGTACATTGTGACAATTACTTCCAATTTAATTCATGTCGTGGAGACTTAATGTTCAGCGACCATTACATTAAACTATATCAAACAGTAATTTCAGAGCTTTAACCCACATCGACAGTCCATTAAGAGCATTTTAACAACAACAATTACCCCCTTTAACTAACTTCCTGTACGAGTACTATTCAGATTATACACATTTGCCGTTACAAATGTATATTAAATGAGACATTTCTCGTCTCATGACCGGATATATAAGTTGCAGTATTGTGTCCACCTCGCCTCGTCCTGTCTGAACAATAAGAATGTATTTTGCAAAGTAAGTAATTGGGCAGCAGATTGCTTAAAGACAACTCAATGTTATTTTCAGAACTCTGTTTTGCAAATCAATAAATGTGATACACGGATTAAGATAATTGGTGCTAGTTAACCTTTACTACACAATTTGTTTCATTTTAAGTGAACGGAGTAAGTAAAAAGTAGCTAGGTGTATTCAACAAGAATGGGGCCACCACTCATTATTTTACACAGGAAGCAATAAAAACGATTACTTACTCAGTTTATTTTAACTCTAAACTATTTCGCTTAGGTTGCCTATCCCTTTATTTTATCGACCTTTGTCAAACATAAAGGAATTTAGTATCTGTAGATGGAAAACTCTATAACAAGAAACAGGTTTTTCCGCCATTAACACCATAATGAAAAATGTACTTTCATCAACTAGATATGGGGTCTTTATTATGTAATGATTTAATGGCATGGAATTGGATAATGACTGGGTAATGAAATACAATCACAGACAGCTCTGTCTTGATGGCCAAATTATTTGCCAAATCTTTAATTTCCTGGGTAACGAAATATTGTCAGCAGCTATATATTTGGATTATTTTTGCAAATCTGACAGATGTGTGTCATATCCTGTTATTTTTATATTACATTCGACTCCTTAGGTGACGTAAAGTCTCGTATCAATTCACAGTGCGGCAAAGGCTTAAGATTGCGCAGGTGCCTTTCTCGAATATTACACATTGGTACCCATTATACAAATATACATAAGATGAGAGTTCTTTGTATCATTAGAGGTAACAAGATTGCAGGCTAAGATCGCAAAACACATGGGAATATTATGGTATATATAAATTACCCATTCCAAAACAGAACAGATGTATGAAGTTTTTGAATGACAGTGTTGTGAAAGTGTTGTTAACCTTCCTACACACAAGCAGACATCAGCTATATCAGTCACATCTTAGTAGTAATTAAATATTGAAAAACGTAATACTAGTTAGGAGTATATTGTTTCAATAATCTGCAAAGATGGAATGGGTTCAACAATGTTCTATATCATACGGTGGCATACCGTACTATTCATTACATTACATCCTTTCATATTGTTATCTTTTATTTTTCTGATTAATGAAATTTGTAAAAAAGACGGCTGCATTATGTAAAACATACAGAGTGTATGCATTTTGATAACTACAGATGTGCACAAAAGAAAAATATATACGTAAAACAGTTACTGACCTCAATTATGTTTTGAAAGGGTGTGGATCAGGGAACAACCCACTCAGTTGACAAACAGTTGTATTATATATATTGTCACGTTATTGTACTTAATGGTAATAGGTCCAAAATTCAAGGTAAAAGTATTCACACATAAACTGATAAAATTCAGAAAATTTAATTTATTTCTTTTCTCAAAGATAATGCATAGTAAAGATATTACGAAAACAGTTACCTTTTGGACCGTATCACTGCCTTCAGAACGCATAAGTTCTATAAACATTATGTATGACGAGGGAGAGTAAATTTAACACTGATGTACTTATTTCGATATTGATTTGACAAAAAATTACATTTTGATAGAAAATTAAACTCGTCCTAGACCTACGTCACAGAGAGTATATATCCTAATATCAAGGTCTATATTATAAATTCAATTTGAAGCCAATGTGCTTCACATCTACAGCCTCTAACCATCATGCAGACCCCAAACAATTAAGTACTTTTCTGGATGAAGTGATGATTTAAAGTTCCTGTAAATTATAAATGCGAAACTTCATAATAAGTGGATTTACCAAAAAGTCTATTTACAACAACATTTTACAAATAAATCAATATTGTCAACATGTAGTCCATTCCAAACTATTTCTAGATCACATTTATATTAAATTTCCAATTTCTTTTACCCAGGTACCTCTAGTACTTACGCTAGAATTTGTGTATCTGTAAAAGCATGTCGTAACATTTCTCGGGTATCTTTGGCTTGGGGTATCTTTGGCATGTTAAGGAGCTTAGCCCAGTATTTGATACTGTAACATCTTCTTTTTTTTGCAGTTAGCAAATAAATAGCTATGGTACCTTTCACAGTCCCCAAGCAATTGTATTTCAGGTATGGTTTTAGGGTGACCTTTAAAGATAGTGTTAGGGTTAGGTGAAGATATGCATAAGGATAGGTTTAGACCGAATGATACATACACGACGTGTACCCGTAATCATGAGTGAACATTCTTCACAACTTACCTCCGTTTTTTCTTGACCATATTGTTATGACCATATTATAATGTTTATTAAAAATATTCTTCATTTCATTCATCTTAACATATATACAGGCTACACAGAGGATTTAAGGTTTCTATGCCATCCACCTAACAAGAAAATGTAAATCATTCATTTTATCTTACAAAAATCTGTCATTTGATAAATTGTGCATGTAGTATCTGAGATCAGAGAGGTATTCTATATTAGGTTCGTTGATTGGCAGGTTCTTTTTATGTGATATTTGTTACTGCCTAGGGAATTACGTTTTCAGAAATGTCAATCAATCTTGGAAAGCTGACCTCTCCTGTCACATATGATGGCCCTGTTTACTCACATGGTATAGGAATATAGATACATGCGATTATCGTTTTATAGCAAGAAGCTTGAAGCAGTAAAAATGTTATGTTTTTTGTAATATGCACATCGCAGCATAGCGCATATTGTTTCGAAAGGTGAAAGATTACATTTTGAGTATAGCCATTAGATGAGTATACTGGTTTCTAATTTCAAATTGTTTTGACTGAAGTACCTGTGAGATACGGTGTTGTTATGTTTTGTCGCCGTCTCACTCATTCATGCACAAACTAGTATCTTCTACACTGGTTTTCACACCGAGTGTTTGTTCGGTGTGATAATAACCCAGAAGATAATAGATAAAGCACCATGTTAATAATGTAACTCCTCTCTTGGCAATTGTAAGATTATGGGTGTTTTAATTTAGATTTGAGGAGAAGAATGGGCAAGATGCCTTTATTTAGTCAATGAAGAATGAATTATATACAGCTGAAAGAGAGAAAAGAGTAAAAAGTTTTATATCACCACAAAGTCAGTGAGTCAATTGATCAATATCACACACAAAATAAGATTTATTTCAACACTAAAATTAATCATTCAACCTAATAATCAATCAATCAATCGATCAAATACTTGCTCGCTTCACCCCGTGATGGTACCAGTGGTTATAGCGAATATTGAGCAACAATATTAATATCAAAACAAGGCATATTTATTTGACAACAACAACAACAACAACAACAACAACAACAACAACAACAGATTGGGTGATATTGTAGCGGATATTCACAAACTGAGATCGGTATAGATAATGACAAGAAGAATATTCGCAAAGAGAATTTCTTTCAGTAAGTGTGATTGATTTATTGATTGATTGATTGATTGATTGATTGATTGATTAACTGTTCACGTGTGTAAAAATCAATTTAAATGCGAGATTTACTGGCAGATGACATACAATCTGTGACATCCCCAATAGGTTAAAATATTGATGAACTCATCTGCGGTAGCTACATGATGAACGTCTCGATACGGTGCATCATTGTTGAATGTTGTGAATGTTTCAAATGTCTATTTTGGTTTGTAACCTAAGACTGGTTATCTATAAGGTCAAAGAGGCAATAACGTGAGTACTAGTTACAAAGTAATATGACTCTTATAGAATACGTCTCATATGTTGAGAACGTTCTTAATTTATTAGTCGTTTTAAGGCGTAATAGTATGTGCATGTATTAAGCAGTTTCATTTGAACATGTATAAACAGAACAAGTATACAGTGTGTGTGTTTGTCTATGTCTGAGACTGTCTCTGTCATATTATGTATGTGTCGTTGTGTATGTACACAAGAGAGTAAGGGATAAATTTTTCTGTAGCCTTCTTCCAAGCCATTCTCCTAAAATGCTGACATGTCCAACTATATGGCATCTTATTGCCCCCACAGTTTGCCATTCAACACCACTATCTGACCACCTGCAATACAGTAATTCGATAATATTAAAGTTGCTTCTCTCAGTGTAATAGCATGTCGGGATTGAAATGTTGTTTTTTGACTTACGTTTTGCTAATGCGTTAATTCAGTAGATAAACGTAATTGGTAAATATATATATATATATATATATATATATATATATATATATATATATATATATATATATATATATATATATATATATATGTGTGTGTGTGTGTGTGTGTGTGTGTGTGTGTGTGTGTGTGTGTATATTGTTATTCTTGATGCGTACAGTACGATGGAATATAATTTTACATTTGATATTGGTTTCTGTTAGTGAGATGTGCGTCATGTGACTTCTGAGTACCTCTAAATAATCGATAGGAAGCCATATCAATATGTATTTTTCTGTTGGCACGAGTGGACTCTACTAATTGAGTCTGACATATATCCGTTAAATAAACGTCTACTTCATTATGACCGTGTACTTTTTATATATATTTGCTTATATCAAATTGAAGACAAGGTCGACGTTGATTACATAATACCTTGGCACTGTCATTGTTGGACTAATTTCAATTCCAAAGTTGCTATATTCTTTTTGGCAATTTACTTATACCTGATTAAACATATGTATTTATTCACCATAATCTTTTCTTTTTTTCGGGGGGGGGGCGCTATAGAGTTTAAGAGACACGGTCATTTTCTTCAATTACAATTTCCTTTATATGTTTTGTCTGTTTCATACACACAGGTAAGCTAGTACCATTTCTGGAACATTCGACCGAACAGGCATCTGTTCTGACGTTGGTCGCCATAGCAATGGAACGCTACATAGCTATCTGTCACCCTCTGAAGGCTCAATACACCTGCACCTCTGATCGCACTTTAAAAATCTGCGTGTCAATATGGGCAATATCGACATCAGCAAGCCTTCCGTATGTATTTATGGCGCGATACCTGCCTTATCTTGATAGTGACAACACTGTGAAATACGCGTGTGGAACATTTGTAGAAGGGACACCTTCAGAAGTCTACATCATCATATCAGCCGTTGTGTTTTTCTTTGTGCCGATGGTAATCCTTGCCGTACTTTACGGAAAGATCGCCATTACTCTCCGATTCAGTGAGCCAGCTCATCAACCAACTGAACGAACAATGTATGCTAATGGTAACATTCGCGGCAGGAAAATAAAGTTTGAAAATAATCAAGACGCTATGAGGGCCCTACGCCTAATGGCGATTATACGGCATTCGCCTACCCCTGGCAAGAGCAGTTTGTCTGAAGATGATGGGATGAGAGAATCTTCGAATATCCTAGCTCGTAGGAGGGCAGTATCTATGCTAATCGCAGTTGTTACTTTATTCTTTATTTGTCTTTTACCTCAACGAGTTGTTTCTCTGTGGCTTGTGTTCAGAAAAGAAAATACTGTGCCAAGTATGGGAATCACTGGTTTACTTTCCTTGATAACCTTTTGTCGAGTTATGTTTTATCTAAATTCTGCTATCAATCCTGTCATTTATAACATAATGTCAACCAAATTTAAAATAGCCTTTCTGGGCGTTCTTGGGTTTAGACGTAGGTCATCGGTGCAGAGGATAAGACGAGGTCCAACTTTCACATCAATATCAAGGGTCACGGGACCGACGAGCAGTCTTAGAAACGCATCACAGGGAACAAAATGCTGAATGTGACACTACAAGGCAGACGAAAACTATGAGTAATATACTCAACACAGTTTGCTTCATTATATTTCGATTATAATAGTTGTTTAATTGCAAACTATTTGTTTTTAAGTTTCGATCTGTAAAATAAGAAATTTAACACCTTACTAGTGTCAACACTGACTCTTGCAGAAACAACAACAAAGTTATGAGAGTAACATTGTTTTATCCGGAATATTGGAGTTATAATCGGATTACTCCTGCTGGATATAAAATAATTGATGAAGTTATAATATGCATACTGTTTATCATTATTGGGCATAAATCTATACACCTGATTATTATGTCTCGTTCACCAAGACTCGACGTTTGAATCCATCTGCTACCTGGACAGCCATTACGCGGCAAGTGCTAGTCTCGACATTCGCTCCTAGTTTCCATTGAGAACCTTTTCAGAAATCGTACGTGGTATTGAATTTATAACTCAACAGCACTAAATCCGTGACTACGAAGTTCACTACAGACAACGTATTTTGTTTATGTATCAATATTCCTTTTATTCTACAAAAGTGTACAAATGGGGGTCATGAAAAAATGTGTCTTAATATTTCCTGCATGTATTACAACAATATTGTAAACATATCAGCACTTTGGTTAGATTGGAAGGGAGAGACATGCCAATATCATATCTTTGGTTAACATGTTTTATTCACATTATATATTCATAACAGCTTCTATTAGTTAAGTGGAGTTAGTACATAATTTCGCATACACCTTTTCAATTTTTAAATCGGTGTATTTGTCAACCAGTAGCTTGGAATAGATGTTATTTGTGCCTTAATTGGTTAAGTAACTAGAGGTGGGTAAAATTAATACCATTAAAAGTTCCTTTAAGCATATTAAAGATGAATTCAATTGTGTATATACAGATGGACATGGAACGTTAACAGTGATTTTGGGTTGAATGTTATAAAGTCATATTCATAGCATATATTATTGTCATTTCATAATATTGTAATCGTAATAACACATTTACAAGCAATACTTTTTACCTTAATGTGATTGTCATTTACATAAATATGTTTTCAATTCCATCACATCTACCGTTATGTTATATTTAAGCAATAAACCACCCCCTGGGGATGGTATACCAAGAGGTTTTGACCAGTGAACTCAATATATGCACTCGCTATCGCTCGTGCATATATTTCGTTCACTGGTCAAAACCTCTTGGTATACCTTCCCCAGGGGGTGGTTTATCGCTATTATATTATACTAGTATATTGATAATATCGGAAACAAGATAAGAACTAACGTTTTCTCATTTCATAGTATGCGCCTCTGTGTCTAATTTGCATAACAATAACGCTGCTTTTCAAGACAGCTGATCTTGGCCTCAATGTGAACGTCGTGCAGCGACTGGATTTATTTTATCTGCTCGTCGTCTCTAGGGATAATCTGTACATTGATCGGCTCATTAAAAGTGCACAGTGATGAATAAACAACCTGTTTGACTCAAGGTATAAACTTGAAGTGGTTTATTCGATCGCTCCCGGCCGAATTCGTGACTCGGTGAAGTGATAGACAGGTTGATATTTACAATGTATTTATATTACTGGAAGTTACCTCAGCAGATTTTCGGGTTTGAGGATTTCCCTCTCGGATTGATGACTGATACTCTAGGACAGGATCCCAGACAAATTTCTATTTAGATTAATGGTAAGTCGGCCAGTGTAACCTCTTTCACTTGCTTCATTTTTATGACAGGACAGGACAGCTCACCAATGTTTCCACTCCAGCCGCGCCGAGGCTGGGACCGATCTCGTGCATGCCTAGCACCTTGACCTTAGTAGTAAGTACATCTAGTAGGCGATGATTTGAACAAAAACGCGATGACTGGGTTGCTTTCGAAATTTCCTTCATAATTTCTCATAAAATATTGTCTCATTGAGAGAAAATCCTCCTCTGACAATTCGAAGAGTTCACTATCAGTATCACGGCGGACTACAACTCAACGCTCGTAGACGAACAAAATTTGGACGCGTGCCAGCAGTGCATTATCGTACCAGCAGTGCATTATCACTCGTTTTAGACGCGCTAGTTCGATGTCTAGACCAATCAGATCCCTCGATTTCCACCATCAATATACTGGTATAATATAATAGTATGTATATCCCATTTTGAATAACTGTTAATTCAAGCCTTATTACACTTTACGGACCTCGACTACGCATGATATATTCAAATGTGCTCGTTACTTAATAAATGTACAGTTGAACCATGATTGACAACTTTGCCAAAACATTTACTAATTAACAAAACACTACCTGGTAGAAATGAATTGTTATCATTAATCCGTCTGAAACGCACCATCAATCTTTATTGTCTTTCCAATGTGTTTTTTTCCAGATCAGCGATTCTCTAGGTGTATCTAGGGATGTTCTTGTTACATTCCATGTATTACAAATGTCAAGTTGACAATTTCAATTGCTTTCGATTTACATGTTCTTAATATATACCATTGTGATGAGACAAACTTTAGATATTTAAATATTGCATGTAGTTATGTATATTTAAAGAGTGGTGTTATATTTGAATTTCATTCTATATTATGAAAAAATATATAAATATATTTAAAAAAAAAAATTAAATTATGTGTAATATGTTTATGTTGGTGATTTTATTGTGATCTTAATAGAACTAATAAACTGTTTTAAAAGGTTATACTTCTGTGTTCGAACTTGTGTGTTTTCTACTGCAGTTACTGACATAATATCAAAGTATAAAGAGAGTGTGTTTTCTACATCCAACACCTTGTCATTATCCTGTGCATATTAATTGTGACTCATCTTGGTAGATCGGACGTCATTGTTACAATGCAAATCGTCGATTGTCGTTACAACAGCCAACATGATTGATGAATGTATGGTTGGCAGTGTATACAGCTTCAATTAAACCATTCAACACACTCTTGCTAGTACTATAAACTACATACTGTGTGTATAAGTGAATGGTGTACTTAATACAGCAGTGGATATTTAGAGAAAGTCATTTCCGTGATACCAGCAATTCAAGTGACGCCTAAAATACTGGTGAATGAATGAATGAATGCTACAATATACTATCAAGTAAGTATTGGAGTAATGCCACGGGTGACCTTTACCTGATTGCCCATAACCTACTAAAGACACGTACGCGTGTAAATTGCAGGAAAACCATTCAACCCTAAAGGAATAAAAAGTACGATTCAAAAACATATATTCTGTGATTCTATAAAATAAAATTGTACACAAACCAGCACATCAATAGTACCTAACAGTAAATAAAAGACCAAAGGTGAACGCCATATAGTTGACAACACTGTAAAATTTTACTAGATACGATTCACATTGGAATGTGTTGGTATTTTGGAATGGTGTTATGAGGAAGCGAACGGAATAGGTGGCACATTTTTAGGAGAACAATCAATATTACTAGACACCTGAGTAGTAAAAATGACATCACTCAACTTGATATTTGATACTGAGCACATTTCGTTATATTGCATACTGTACTGTACAATACCAGAAGCATGTATATGTACCATGAGTAGAGTTATCAGGAGATTGTTTATGTTGCTTAGTGACTACAATTGCTAAAAGTCTGTAGACCAGTTTTGATAGAAAGAATTACATCAAATTCATGTAATGAGTCTCCCATGAATTTATGCTGTATGCCGAGATACCCTGAGATATGTACATGTTTTAAAGATGAAACATGCAGAGAGGAAAGACAGTTTGAATAAAACTAATTTATGTTGTTCAACAACAGTGTTTAAGTACACATTCAAATAGTGTAATAGTAATAACTACTGCATGTCAAAAATGTACTTAGGGCGTCATTTTGGAGGTCTTAATGGGAGAGGCACTTTGGCTTTGGTCTTAGGAGTGGAGGGCGTTAGTTTGAGAAAATAAGTGTTCAACTTCAAACATCGACCCTCCCCTCCAATCACAAAGGTTATTGAAAAGTACTCAAACACATTCACAAGCCAACAAATTACATTCAAAGCAGACATTTGCTACTCATATAGCACCATATGCATGTCAACACGAGATTTAAAATCATACTCCATGTTCACGTCTAGTATAAGCTCAATTTTCAGTGAGTATTTTGTGTGTTTTTGTATGATCGAATAATGATACTCCTGTTAAACCAATACAGTTTTAACATGTAGTGACAGATTCAAGACCAAGCTTTCGCTCATGGCAAGATTTCAACTTGCCACTTTATACATACAGATAATATTGACAACTCATTATAAATATAAGTGTCTTTTAATCATTAATTGACCAATCTTTAGGGAATATATCTTTGATTATTTGACGAAAAAAAAAATCCCAGTTGCGGTTAGTTTACCTTTAAGCGCGTAGCCCTTTCTTCTCATCTGCCTTTAATGAGGCATCCACATAAGAGGGAAAACTTTATGAACTCTTTTCCAACTTCATCCATGAAACCTTGCATTAAAATTATTCAAATTATGCAATTAAAATGTGTATGGCTATTATATTAAGAATACTCTGACGACGTTTCTCAATCTGGTGTATCAATTACAGATTAAATTATCATTCAAATGTTTAGTCCAACCTTTTTAATCCTCAGACCCAAAAATGTGTGCTAAAACGAAAATTTTACTCCGAACATTTTAACCCAAGTGCTTTTCTATTCATAGGACACTTATAGCCAAACATGGCGTCACTCGAACACCAAATACCAGGCTAAATATCTATACCAGATTATATTCATCCTGCTAGCCCTGGGTCCATATGATTGTGAAAATCAACAACTATGTATCTCTTGGGAGCCTGCTGTCCGTTTATTAGAAATATAAGATTTTTAGACCAATTCTTTTCTAACTTTTTTATATGCGATAGTAAGGAATTATTAAACATGCATGATCTATATTAGTATATTACCGTATTCGTCTTACTGAAGGGCTAACATCTTCTATGTTTCAAACGATATGTTTCTGAAATGGATTTAGTGGGTGATTTCAAATTCTTAGCATGTATATGTGAATGGTGTGTTGCATTCAGTGAGTGACGCCACATGAGCAATATACAGGCAAGACTAATAAAGCGTATGGAATAATATACGAACCTTTATTTTCAATTTGTTTAGAGATTAACAGTTACTGTTCTTTAATCTATGGATGCAATGTGTACGTATACGTTCGAAACAACAAAAGACCACAGTTTCCAACTGCAGGACACATCATTCGGTTACAATGATCGGAGTCAGTCTAAATGTAGCATTTCGGTGATGACGTAGTTCTCCGGGATCGTGTTCATTATAAGATCTTACAAGTCAAAAAATAATCCCGAACTATGTCATACTTTCCAACAGTTTAAAACAATATAGTTACCTGCGTTACTGTAAAAAACAAAAGAAATCAACCCTACACCATACCTTATAACAGGTACGACATGGCCACAATAAAGTGTATTCCATAATCACATTTAGTGATTTGAAATGTAAAAACTGATGTTGACGTCTACATCTGATTGACAGATACCCTATACCGATATTGGCTTGCCACTATGAAGGTGATAAATGAACGCAAATCATGCAGCGTCATTGATTATTTTTTGAAGGATAGCGACGTGGGGGTTACAAAATCTTTGACGTGAGATGTATAATTTGCATGGATTATTCTGTAACTGTGAATAGAAACATATGGGCTATGTACAGTGACAACCGATCCGACGCATGGAAAAATACACAGTGCTGTTGAAACACCACATATGGAAGTTTTAGCAGGCACTTTCATTTTTGATAATAGCCACAACCAACTTACTTTGAATAAAAAACATTTGTAAGATTTGGTGCTACAATGCAGCTACTAATATTTCGTCAAGCAAGCAAAGGTATGGGACTCGCCAGAGTTAACAACAAACTATTAAACGCAGTAGCAAACATTTTATCTGGTTATTTACAGTACTAATGTGGAGTCACGCTGTAATTTGATCATTCTGTTCATGGGCTTCATTTCTGACACTGTCCGTTTCCTTTTTCCAAACTTGTGTCCAATTTGTCAGTACTCAGAGTATCTATTGTATATGTATCAGGTCCATCTCCTGCTTGGATATTGAGAATTAACCACATGAAAAGACTACGAACTTCAAAAAAAAATAACACCACCTTCATCTGTTGTTGTTTTTGTTTGTTACAGAAACTTTGACATTAAATCAGGATTTGAAAATATGTCGCGAAAGGCTTAGCTATAGACCGAAGGAGTGTTGCAGCTGCATCTGATATCTGCCTACGCAGTGTACTTATTACTGTTGTGCCTGTCGCAAAACCCTTTAGGTGGTTCTATGTGAGAATGTGAAGGCTAGTATTTAAGCCGATTACATAAAAGCTGAATAAATGAACTATTGGTTTGTGTCATTAAATATTGAAGTAAACACCTCGTGGTGTGCCATCGTTGCAGGGGGTACCGGAAGCTTCCCAAGGAACATATATGATATCATACATTGACGTCAAAGCTATAATGAGATCAGAATGTGGATTACTATACCTTGTCTCAAAAATGCACTAATTTCAAAAAAACTTTGGGAAGTTGAAATGAAGTTTATGTTTTACTCCTTCAAACTTACAACAGTACCAACTGTTTTGGTACCCTTGGATTGATTACTGCTATTAAATTTGATGTGATTTTGGGTAATAACATTTAGCACCTAGGCAACTTACTCAACTTTACAATCTTGACGGAAATGACGTACTGAACTTATCTGTCATTTTATGGGATTTTCAAACGTTCTCTGCCAAGACAAACATCTTTGTAGCAAATGAATAATGTCATTTCCTGTTATGCTGTTTGTCATACAATCCAACTTATATATATATATATATATATATATATATATATATATATATATATATATATATATATATATATATATATATATATATATATATATATATATATATATATATATACACACACAAAATACACAAGTTATTGTACAGAGCCGTTACTCAGAGTTTCACGCTTGAATGCGATCTTCGGACGAAGAGTTGTCCGAAGATCGCATTCAAGCGTGAAACTCTGAGTAACGGCTCCGTACCATAACTTGTGTATTTTGTGTAATACAGCTCTACTTCTCAGTATTGAGCGCTTTTCCTTCAGTTTATGACTTACCTCTTACACTGAATTAGTATATATATATATATATATATATATATATATATATATATATATATATATATATATATATATATATATATATATATGTATATATATATATATATATATATATATATATATATATATATATATATATATATATATATATATATAGTTTTGGTAGTACTGGAACTCTTTCTTGGGTGTAACTCGGAGTTTCACGCATATTGCGATCATCAGACACTCGGAGTGTCTGATGATCGCAATATGCGTGAAACTCCGAGTTACACCCAAGAAAGAGTTCCAGTACTACCAAAACTATTACGCTCTGCCACTGCGGTATAGAGCACTGTCTTATAGCAGATTGATACTCACCGAGTTATATATATATATATATATATATATATATATATATATATATATATATATATATATATATATATATATATATATATATATATATATTCAAATTTAAATAACGAGTTTGGAAAGTTGTATACAGCTTTTGGTTCGATTATTAGTAAAAGTTGTCTCTTCGTTAAAAAAACAACCCTTGGGCTCTTGATCCTCCTTCACCTTACAGTCTCAAAACAACACGTTCGTGTAATTTATGATAAGAAAATTCTCCAGTCACATTTACGAAGATAAGTGAATTGGATGCTTCATATATTCACAGATTCTCACTGCTTAATAACGAGATAACAATTTTATTCAAGATTTTCATGTCGAATAGTAATTGACCAAAAAACGTGAATAATGAATAATTGAGCCATTTAATCTGTCTCGGCTTACTATTGACAGCACAAGCAACCGAGTGTCGGAAAATACATTTGTGACATGCCACAGAACACATCAATAAGTTACTGTATTTGCGTAATACTTCAAGGAATAGTTTGAAACCGCTTCTCAAAATGTACTCTAGAAAGCCGTCACGTCTGTGCTACTGGTCTATATTAAAATAAAACTACACATATTGAATTTGGCATTGTTCTAATGTACTTGCTAAAACTTTGACCTTCAACTACACCAACGGTGCATTAAACAAATAGACCGACTTCAGGATGTACGGTGTTCGTAACAAATATATTATTTCTGCCCAATTATCTGCGCAAATAGCTGTACTCGATGTCCTTTCTTCTAACCAAAGTAATTCCCAAATGTGATTTAATGAGCATACCTCTATCTCTACAAGACAAAACCAGTCTGATTTCTTATAAACGTACATGCTTGCCTGAAGATCGTGAACCACCTGGGTTGGCCTTTCCATAAACGTGCCTAGTTCGTGTTTCTTGATTATAGATAATCATTGTCAATTATTGGTATCGCACAAATGCCCTGGGTAAGAGTAATGCATGTGCTAAATGCCGCATGTCATCTTCAGACAGCCCACCTTTAGTTCTCCACAGTAAGCGCCAATATAACATGTTACCTTCCCATACTAATCAATAGTCGTTCGTACTTATCTAGTCAAGCAAACGGACTCACGCAGTTTCGGGACGATGATATTTTCATCCAACAAATCAGTACTAGATTTTAGCAATCCGATATTGGATTGACTATACTAGAACAGCAAACAAGTCGTTATTAACATTGCTAAATTGATAGACCTACCTACAAGATGAAAACATATAGCGAACTCCTGGTATCGTTAAATATTGCAGTGACGAAGCCGTTTGGCGATTAGAAGTCAGAAACTCTAAAAATCACACGGTGTACCTCTTTATATTAAAACTAAACTAAGTTAAAATTTATTGAAATATGATTAACATGAATATAATCCAATAATTAATGTTTATAGAGTCTGACTCTGGGTTTATAGTTATGAATGATGATTTCTACTTACAGAGGCAATTCATGTTTGACCAGATGTATACTGAATGCCTTTCTTAAGGACAACACACAAGCCATTGATTAGCTCATACATCATCAATATGCGAAATTGGTAATTTCAAAAATTATGCAAATGATTAATGAAAATACAAAATTTCAAGCAATTATGTATAGGGCACATGGCTTTTGCTCGTTGTTATCATCAATGTATGTACACAACTGTAAGACATTTGAAGCTTTCATTCTTACGATATTATTACCTAATTACAAAGAGTAATCAATTATGCAAATGACACATTAAAATACAATCTGACATGTTCCCTTTCTTATAACCAACGCATGTACTACATTTAACGTTTGAAAGTTGTATTCTATAGTTATGCCCCAAATTATCGAAAATCATTCTTTATGCAAATGAATTAATACAATTATTAGCTACATCAACACTTGGCGCTTTGTACGAACATTTGCATAATGTTATAATCAATTTATGTACCAAATTTTACTAAATATAAATCTTGTGTACTAAGCTATTGAATAATTAATGAAAATAATAAATTATGCACATAATTGCTCATTACAATTAAACGCAATAACAAACTTTATAGGATACACGCAGTTTGTTATCACCAATGTACAATGTATATACAAACTACATGAAATGTGGAGCATGTATTCTTCAGACATTGCTTGATTGGAAAGAAAAGAAGTAATTTTGCGAATGACTCAATGCTAACAGCTACAGCAATACCTTTATTGAACACATGCGCTATATATACCAAATTATACGAATTGTGAAGCATGCATTTTTCATTATATTGCCGAATTACCGAATATCGTGATTAATACAAATGCTTCATTAATATTCATGGAATGTTTATTAAAACAAAATCTACGATTTCTAATTCCGATTGAATTGAGATAGCATTTTGAAGGTTGCAATTCATTTTTTGCGAATAACTTCATATAAGCATGGAAGTAGACCATAGTATCCTTCTCTTCATAAAAGGGTTCATCCAAGCCTTAGACACATGTACAGGAGACATTAGGCATCAACGAATGAATCGACGGACCGGCATACATGTATCTTGCATTGATGTAGTTTGCAGACGACACAACAGAGTTCTGTCGCCATACTGTCTGTTCTGTCGACGCAGATTTACTCGTCCTTTGACGTGGTCTGTATAGCGATGTCACATCCTAGCCTTTTATGCTGAGGAGTGTAGATAGTTAACTTCCATATCAACGAGTTGCTTTTGCTATATTTTATTGAACATGCAAAATGAAATAATCTCTTACCCAAAGTGTGTCGCTATAGCTTGCGATTCGTGTAACAAAGGAAACTCATTCATTACGGCATTTATAAAATGGGCTTCAAAATGCAACACCGTTTCATAGCTATTAAATTGGTATGTTTTTGAGGAATAGAAAAAGGAATAATAGGTTAATACGTATTAATCGAAATTTTATGTAATCACGATCACAATGGTAACTAGTAATATAACCTACAGACTCATTACACAGATCGTCTGGGCTTTTAAAGGTTTGTTTTACCTCATGGCCATTTTCAGTCAACTTACTAACAATTCTAGATCTGCCATCGATTGTCTTTAATTTGTTCAATCTTACATCTTTCTTCAGTTTGCGCACTAATCTTCCTCTCAATGGTTGGTGCGAGGTTATCTTCGATGTGTGAAAAGAAAATGAATAGCTAGTTGCTATAAAGAGGGTGATAATTAGTCTTGTGAGTACTTATTAGTACGTGTGAATGACGTAGACAGTCGCTAGCCTTGATATCCGAAATTCAAATGAAACTGCCTTACTATGAAAGTATCATGATCGGTACCGGTGATACTTCCATGGTCTAATCATGCATGGAGGTGTCCCTTTAATACCCCGTCTCTTTATACCTGCATTGTCTAGCCAAGTACAGAAACCTTTTGAAAATGCCTTCTATCTCATTGTGTTGACTTGGTTTACATAAATACAAACATTCATCGAAATGTTACTGTAAAGATTGCATGAAGTTCAGTGAATAAAGTCTTGTGATCGAGTGGTTAGTGAAACAAATCTGATTGACTATTTACTATGACTGCCATGGAGGACTCCATGGCAAGACAGGGAATGAAGCCTCAAAGGCTTAGATAATCCCTCTTTTTTGTTCTTATGCTGATCAAGTCTAATTTTAAAGTCACACACAGTCTTGGCTTCAATAACACATTCAGGTAAGTCATTCCAATGAAATACTCTGACTAATAAAACCATTGTCTGTCAGTCGACCTTGCAGACAAGGACGCTTTGACGGAATACCCAGAAGAAATTAGTTTTATTATTATTTGTGCATCTAAGCTAAAGAACACAGAGTAAGCCACGACCTGCCCACAGACGAAGTCGTATGATATGAATAGCGTTTTACGGCTGCAAGGCAGTATTAACAGCCCGCTGCTAATATTTTTTGTAATCTTAGACTATTAAAGTTCAAAAGAAGAAAACATGACACCAAACTCCATTAAGACGTGACAAGGTCACAAATCCAGTCCATATCAAACAGGCTTTAAATGTACTTCATACATTTAAAGCCTGTTTTGCAAAATTGCAAAAACCAAAGATGTTCTTTAGGACCAAATATCACTACCTTAATGGCAGCATGATGTACATCTGACAGTCTAGTTCAAAGAATGGGCCAGAGATAAATGCTCACAACCGATTTCGAAGACTGTTACTTCAAGGGGAATTTTATAAATTACCATCGGCAGACGAAGGCTTACTGGTAAGAATGTAAGGAGAAAATCTTATAACCTATGACGTCATGTTAAACCCCACTTTCTGAGTAATCTGACAAGATATCACAGAAATTACAATTATGCTAAATCATATATAAAATTAAAATTTGGGGATTTTTCTTCTGTTAGAATACAGGCTGTTTAAAACATTTTAGATTTTACAGTATTGTATATAAACACAGATTAAAGATTAGAGGATTAACAAAAACCGTCGACGTGTGCTTTAACAAACATCCTTGAAATGAGATAGGTATGGACGGATTGTCTTCTACTGTCTCAATTTAAAGGATTCTGGTGATTTTGTTAAGCGTAAAGAAGGGTAGCACACACTCTGTCTGTGTGTGTGTGTGTGTCTGTCTGTCTGTCTGTCTGTCTGTCTATCTGTCAGTCAGTCTGTCTGTCTCTCTTTCTCTTTCTCTCTCATGCTCTCTCTCTCTCTTGGGATACTATCAATTCATAATCATACTTTTAGCAGTTGGAATGCCTTATAAATGACAATGTCAGAAGGAAATTATGTACCTTGTACTGTAACGCTCCTAAAATTCAGCGATAAATGATACCTTTTTTGCCCAGATACATGCCAGTGATGCTACCATCTTATCAACAGTGACGTCATATTTTGATTATGTTATTTGTTATTGCTGTTAAGTTGTTTAAATAATCTGGACCGAGGACAAATATTTGACCACTTCTTTATTTTAGTCAACTGCAAGTCTTCGGGGCATTTATATTTATCGGATCGGATACGATAAACAATGAACGGATTTTGAGCGCAATTTCAAGAGGTCCCTATGAGTTCGTGTACGAATGCTTTCGATTTGTAAATGGCTTATGAAATGTACAAAGTCGTCACATTTTACATATGTCTATCAACGAATCTATTTGTGTATAAATACAAGAGCCCATTCAACCGATTTATTGAAGTCATTTCTAAACCGTTTAATATTCTCTTGAGTCTTGGTGAAGCAGATGTCTCAAAATCATAGGACAATCTGTCGCCAGTAAAGATTTCATATCTAACATATGGGCCAAAAAATGGGTGTTATTGAAAAAGATGTGGCTGTAAACCTATGTAGGTGTCAAATTAATCCGTTGGGTTTATAGAATGTAGTTTCAGAGTTCTGCGTGATTATACAGCAGTGCAGCGTGCCTTTAATTTACAGTTTCATTGAAATGAATGTTTTAATCTACATAGTAATATAAATTGTTACACGAATGCCATCCTTTACGTAATTATAACGGACTTACTTAAACATTTTGAAAACTTTACTGTTAGCTGCTATTTTTGCGTGACGTACATTTCCCATTTATATTTTAATCACATTGTCTCTTTTGCGCAATAACGTCTTAACTGTATCTCCACTACCTATTGCTTTGATGACCGGCTGAGGCTAGGCATCAAGTAATATAGATGTTGACAGTGATATTCGACCTTTTGAGTATATGTTAGTTTCGTAGAAAATCCAAATGCTCATATTCTAGAAGTTAAGGTATTGTAATACAATAAACACTATAGGATGGAACTTCGTGAAACCTCAGGATGTAGATGATACATTTAACTACGTATTTACCACTGGGTAATTAGATAATATCTCATGAAAGCGCCATGTTTCATTTTCGGATATTATAACAGTTTTCATTTTCAAAAAAAAAGTTTAAGAATAAAATATGTGTATGTATAAATATTGGTGATACTTTCAATTGGTAATCGTACAGTCTGAATGACGTAGAAATAACAATTCAAGTCAGAAGGAAACTTTTATAAACCATTAATTGCGTTATTAAAGTTCCCAATATTTCAGCACTGAAGGATAATATTATACGAGACACGCGATGCTGGGCGGACATAACAATCAGTGATTTTGAGATTTGTTCAAGTCTTGCTGTATAGGATGTAGATTTTTTCCATCATTTTGCAAGGTTGAAGAAATATATAGGGTTGGTCGGGTCAGGAAAAAATCAGTAATTATTAGAGGTAGCCCTAAGAAGAAGACGCATGGCATTGCATGTTTAGCCAAGCACATATGCCTGCCTGCCTGCATTTAGTTTTCGGTAAAGTATTACATTTTTGTAAATTTAGATATTTCGTGTCTTTAATGTATGCCCCACGTTTACAACACTACACAAGAGCTTTGCTGTAAGCTACCAACTATTCACTGTTACCATGGAATCCGAGCAACAGCTGCAGGCGACATTCACGAGTGTGATAACTTGAAACATGGAAACCATCGGGAATTTTATTAACTAAAGGTTATCCACCCCCGATTTTAGTGTTACCGTAGTTTTACCACATACTCCATGTAGTTTCCTTGGAGTGTCTGTGTCTTGATAAAGGGCCTACATGATGTCTTTTTAGTACATATAGCGTTACATGTACTAGTTTATGCGAAATACCCTATTAAATACGCATATGGCACTAGGTGACGTCTGCATGTTTGGATACGTCTCTATACTATACTATATTATTTTCTAAATATGTCTAAAGCAGTGTGTAAAGAATTCATAGAAATAAACAACAATCCAAAATTACACCATTAGGTCTAATTGTCTACTCAAAGTGACCTTTTTTTATATGTTATCATCGTTTTTAGCAATGTAATGTTTTAAGCATTTTTTTGTATACTGTACATATGAATACATACAGGAATTGGGTTGAGGAGAGTTGTGGCTAGCTTAACATTATCAATATTTCTAAATGTAGTACAGAGGTAAAACGGGATAATTCGTCATGGCAACATCATGATATTTGCTTTGCGTTTATCTCTGCCCTGGAGATGGCGTATGGTGACAGTGACATGCACGAGGAGAATCCGAGGCGATGGTATAAAAGGCGTGCAGAACACAGTGTTATTGCAATATTGAATTCGTCAATCTACAGTACGTCTGATTCACTATATCAAGAATACTAACACGCAGTTTTGATCTCCACTTAGTGAATGAAATGGGGATAAACTTTCATTTTGATTAAAACTGCCTTGATAATTTTTTAAGGGCATGATACTGAAAGACAATTATTTTCTCGTTGACATTGACCTTGCAATTGACCAAAATAACACAGTCGTTCCAAATTTAGATTACACGACAAATACTCTCTACTCTTGTAGGGTATTACAAACTTCAATGCAAGCAATCACTGAGCTCGATCCTTCGATTCGTATCCTAGCTTCTCTGATTAATCTTTATGAACGATTTCTTTCAGCAAAAAGATAACGCTATGAACTATTCATGTACTAAATCTTTCGGATTTTGGAGATTATTTAGTATATCAAAATTTACTTCGGTTAAAAGGAATATCGTAATCACAAACAAACGAAACCACTTCAAGAAAGTGGGTCTTTAAGAAAACACGTTGTTTAGCAAATGGCCTGCCACTACAAAAGATAAATATGTTATAAAGTGGAATTGTGGGTTAAACTGTATTCATGAACACGACCATAAGATATTCAAGGCCATACCAAAACTGGGTGGGGTGAAAGGTCACGCCATACACAAGAAACTAAAATATAGTCATGTCACCGAGTTATGACGCATGTCTTTTGATTGCAGCGTTGTCACTTAGCACATGTCACGAGGCAATACATGCATTTCAATCCATCACGTGAAAAGAAATTGGTAGCGAGAGCACCCGTAGAAGAAGAAAGAAAAAATTGTATCATTACACATATTATATCACGGCACGTTCAACATTAATTACCACCACCCACACAACTGGATCATTGAATTCCTTTTTTTACCTTTACATATTTATCTTCAATATATGTCTCTCTTTTTTATTTTGCAACAAATAATAGGCAGAAATAAAAGAATTTACGGTTTCCGATCGCATGACTTCACAGAATAGGGTAGGTAGGTCAAAGTTTTATTTTATTTCATTTCGTTGTTGTTGTTGTTGTTGTTGTTGTTGTTGTTGTTGTTGTTGTTGTTGTTGTTGTTGTTGTTGTTGAGAAATTGCTTCAACCCTAAGATAAGATACTTGTTGCTTATATTACTGTTGTGATAATTTGATGAGGTTTAAAAAATGTAAAGGGATACAATTATATGCGAAGTACATAAACATAATAATTATGCAGACTACACGGTTCTACTTACAGTGAACATAATAAGGTTTCGTTTCATCAAAATTGAAAAAAAGACTAAAGATACTTTGGCGATAAAACAATTACATGGAAAACATTTTACCTTTCTGAATGTTACAGTGTACAAAATAAGGGTTAGGGTGGGTGGCTTTAACTAAGGTCTGTTGGGTTATCGGCCTCAACGATCATTAGTCGGCGTTGTGTATGGCTGTCACCTCAATCTATAAGACAGACAGGAAATCATGATTGCAGGGCTTCTTCCATTCATGTTCCTCTGCTAGCTACCGCGCTATGATTGGTTGAACGCCCCCATGTGGCCAGATGAGGATATTGTACTACAATAAACCGAACTAGAACATTGTGTTAAAAAACTTATTAGAGTAAATTTAGAAGCATCAATGCTATTCTTTATATCATGTTTGATAGAATTAAAAAGTCGTATGTAAAAACAATAAAAATGGGGTAAATTATTTATGGAAAGGTTTCATTTTAAGCAGAAAGTAGCCAAGCATGTACTGTTAAAGAAGAAACTCCAAATCTCATCGTGCTCTGAAAGCGTATCAGTGATCCTCTTATAAATCTGAAGATTCTCTGGTGTGTAGAATGAAAACATCGGGTTACTATCCCCAGGCATCGCGGGGAATAACGCACACACAGGCGTACTATATACATTTTCAGGCATAGAGCCAAACGATTCGGAGGTTGACTCTCTAATAAGGACAAGGCAGTATCGTTCAACTAAAAATCAGATATTGATATTTGTCTCTCAGTACGCTTGTATGTTAGATCGCAATTAATTTGACAAGCGATCGATGAATGAGATCTTACAAGCGTATACAATCATATATATTGTAGTAGTGACGCCGGATCTCGGTGACTGTCTGTTAAGTCCTTGGGCTCGTTTCTTCGTCGATTATTAGATTTTTGAAAGAGGAAGTCATTCACCTTACCTGTACTTTCTGCCTCAATGTAATGAAATATCATAAAAGGGACTGGGTGGATACTATCCCGAGGTAATCACAAGCACTCGTGAATACACATGATTACACCAAACGTGAATAAACCATATATATTATATCCTATTATGCAAAAAAAGCTCCGGTCGACATGGAGAATGGAAATCTTCTCTAACTATTCCTTGAACTGACGAGTAAAAGGTCATGACGAATAACGGGCTGTTAATTACGAGCGACAAACAACATGCAGGGTGCAATTGTCTTCTTTGACATTCGAGTGTCATATACATGAACCTTGATCGCTGTGACGTTATCTAAATGTTCACATGGACCGTTTACAAATGTGTTCAGATATTAAAGGTGCTTTAGCTGCAAGTGGGATATTTTATTCATCAGTAGCCATTATATAATGCAAAATGTGTAAATATTAAATTGTATTTCCAAGTTTTAGTGTCAAAACCCAAGAAGGTATTTTGAAAGTAATAATTTTCTTAAGTAGCAATGTATAATAATGAGGTTTTGAGAAAGCAAATGTCTCCACATTATGAAATTCAGTTCCAGTGAACAGTCAGTCATGAGGGTCGTGTTAAGACATGGCGAGAGTGACTCCTTGAATCGCGAGTGTATAATAGAAGGCGCGGTTTTCAAGCTCGATGAAGAGCGCCCTCTCAAGGTCAACATCTGACCACATGAAATAATTCAATGCTGTGAGGTCAATCTTTAACACACCTGTTCCTTGCGGAGTGTAGTATAAGACGCCATTTACCGACCATGCTTTGCATAAATAACTTTGTACTCTCTGCCATTAATCTAGTAAGACCGTCGTAAACAGTCATATTCTTGCATGGTTGCCAAGAAATAAATCACTTTACCAGATTGTTTTTAAAAAATGTCCTATACATTTAACTCATACAGTTTATACAAACTGTTTTGGCACACATATGTTTAGCATCGCCACATCCCTACGCAAAACATACCTAATGAAATACACTGAAGCACAGGGATGCGTTCTGTATATCTTAGATTGTTGTTTTCCATGTCTCTGGGCTGAATATAAAATCTACCTTTATGGAAAAAACGTTAACACTTGTTGTATGGTGTGAGAGTGTATATTGATACATTTGTAGTAGCAGGGATTCGTGTGATATTTTCCCTAGGAAAACAAAAATCTAAGCAATATATATACGCGTCCCTGTGTACTGAAATTGCTTTGAAAGCAGATTGTTGAAGCGAGTTACGTGGCATTGTCTTACTTACTTACTTACTCATTCATTCAGAAATATTGGAGACATTTTTTTTCACAATACTGAATTTACCTTGCATCAACAATTTGATCAGAACAGAAAACTGGTACACTTTTCACATTGAAGTGTTCCAGGGCCTGTTCGAGTAGGTAGCCAAAATGTATATTAAATAGTTGTAAATAGGTCATATTAGACGAAAAGACGTACTGGACAACAGCTTATCAAAGGTTTGATGAAGAGCGGTCACAAAAATATAAGCAACAAATCTTTACAAAACGTCAACATACATCCAATATTTGATAAAACACTCTGTAAATATAAGTGTGACCTAACTGTGAAAGTACTTTGATCATGTTATTAACTAGTCCAATGGCACAAGTACAGACAAGTTGTTACTTTGACAGCATTCAACAAATAACTCTGAAGGATAGTACTAATACGCAAGCTTTTGTCTCTCAAAATCCTTGATACATCTCATTTTAGTCGAAGAGTACATAAGCAAAATTTTTAGCATCTAGGGTATGGTAATAGTTCTTCTTTGGTTACATTAAGAATCAGTGCCTGCAGGGCAGGACAATGAAGGTCATGTTTATCGCTATATACATTTGCATGTACACATGGCATCAACGTTTTAAACAGTTATAGTTTTTAGCAAATAATTGTACGTTAAAATTTGAATGTCTAGGTAAACATTCGTGTGTCTTTAATATGCTTATGAATTAATAAACAATTACATATTGGAAAATCAGAATGCAAGTCAGATAACACATGTTCATGCCAACGACTTTGATTGGGGGGTTAGGGACGATTCACAAGCTCAACAAACGAACATATCGTTCGTTTAGGTCAAAACCCCTCCCCCTTAATGAACGTTCACGAGTCCGTCATCAATTTTATACATGTGAGCTATAATGTTGAAATCTGTAGCGGTCACACCACTACGATCGATGTAATGTAAAAAAAAACCACCGTGATTGTAAACACGTTAAATTATTACCAGAAACCCATAACCATATCTCACATTAAACGTAAATTTTTATCAACTTATCCACATCTCAATTGTAAATATAAAAGCTGTTATTATTGAAGAAGTGAAAGTTTGCCGTCGAAATTTGGTTAGAAGTGCGAACATGAAGTTCAACAATCGCATTGACGCCAGACCCCCCCCCCCAAAAAAAAAAAAAAAAAAAAAAAAAAAAAAACGAACTAAGTTCTCTTGTGTGACATTGTGCGATCGGACCTTATTTCCTTGAGGTCGATGTATTCTAGAAAAAGGAGAAAAAAACGGAAAAAAGAAAAGAAATAAAAACAAAGAATCCTGACTACTTCTGATTTTACCACCTCTAGTTTTCACTTCATCTCTGATGAACGACCGCAGTTGCACTATGATCACAGGATCTTTGGCGATAGAGGGCGATATTTCAGGTGAATCAATTCAGAGAGCAATTCTGTGTTTGATATCTCAATGACAAAAATTATCTTTATTGCTTACTGTTTATACAATAACGATATTTAAATTGTATACATTACGAATCTTTAACGATATTAAGTAAAATCTATATGTCTCGGTGTGTGCGTGTGTTCCACAACAAAAATACATGAAGTAAACGAAAGTCAATTTCCATGTAAATTGATAATTTTAAACTTTGAAAAGCAAGCAAACAGTGGCAATGTGTGTAAAGTGAGAGTACAGAAGATCGATGTATGCTTGAACACAATTCAATAGCTTGGGGTGGCGCAAAACGTCAATCAGCAACTTACTGAAAGATTAATTTAAATGACAAATAATTTACTTATTATTATTGCACGCTGTACTCATAGAGCACCTTTTTTTCATTATGAAGAGAACTTTGATGACAGAAATACAGTGTCTATATCTGTAAAATTTATCATGCGTTCTTTTTTTTTAAACAAAATGTGTTATGTTGAAAACACATCTGTGAGCTTTATTACAGAACATTAACCCCACAATCTCTGTACACGTACATCCATCGATTGTATGCGTCACTTTCTTTAACACAACACGAGTACTGAAATAGATTTTGGTAAAATTGACACCGGAGAGCCTTTCTGATATGAATATGACACGATACAATCTCCCGACAGTTAGTCCTCTGAAAACCATACTGTATTCCGCTTACATTGATAGATATTGGAATAAATTGAACATGCTGTCTTCACAAAAAGTTCAGTAGAATGCGTAATAAAATGAGCATAATATGTACATGTTGAAGTCACTCGGAGGTCAAAGGTGAAATTAGTCCGTTATAGGTCTCTAATTGGCCAATTTGATCCCACTTGTCCTTTGCGAAAGATTCCTTCGAATATCGTGTTAGAATATCACACATCTTAAATACAGTATAATCTAGTTTTCGTTCATTGAAATTCAAGGTCAATCTCTCAGAATTTGTGTGAAAGCATGTCAGTGCTTCAATCATATTCCGTACATAAAAGCGTATCTCGCTAGATGTTTTGAATAGAAAATTATCTAACACAGTGTGGACTTCTACGGGATTGGGTGAACTGTTCAACCGCTGTAATAGTACTCAGAGAACATTTACTTCGTAATTAAACTTTCTTTTTTTCTTTGTCCTGTTGGTTTCACTTGGTTTGGTACTATTATATCAAATATCAACTCAATTGTATCACTGCCATTTTGTAAATGCAATAACCTAATGATTTAGTAATCACCACAACAATGTTTAAATTGTCCTGTCACTCGATACGATAATCCGGGCACTAAAAATAGACTTGCTCAATTAAGAACGTCTTTCATGCGAAGATATGGTAGGGTCGAATTCTGCTGCCGTGCCCTTACATACGTGACATCGAAGTAAACGACTAAAAGCTCGGCGGAATGTTCGGTTGAAAAATGCGTACAGAAATGGATTGAGCATAGAGTTGATATAGCCAAGCCATGTAATTGGTGGCCATACCATCGGGCTTATGCAATAATCGCAAAACGGGTCGACGATGTTCAAAACAAAGAACGGACACCAACACACAGAAAAGCAACCCATTATTATTCCAAGAGTCTTCGCTGCTTTCTTCTCGGCGGCTAAGGAGACATTAGAACGTCCTTCATTATCCCCGTTTAGTGCATTGTTCCAGTTTGCGGTTGCTCTTTCTAAGCTTTTTATCTGAGCTGCCTGCTTCTTTGCTGCGCGAAATATTAGCAGATATGCCGATGCCATTAATATACACGGAATATAGAAAGCAATGGTTGAAGCTACAGCCGCATATGGCCTATTCACAAGGAATATACATGAATTTGGTCCGGTCTCAGTTCTTATATCACTTATGACACTCTCTATACCAATTGTGTTCCACTTTAAGAGTATCGGTACGAACGAAATAAATAGGGGCAACACCCAACAACACAGCAACATGATAGCGACTCTTCTTGGCGTCATCTTCATTGGATAGTGAAACGGGTTACAAATTGCTGAATATCTGTCATACGCGATACAGGATAAATGCATTATTGAGGCTGTACAAAATGCTATATCAAATGAAATAAAAACGAGGCAAAACGTTTCTCCGTACAACCAGGATTCAGCAAGAACGTATGCAGTTGAGAAGGTCATCACCAAACAAGCGACGAGAATGTCCGCTAGAGCGAGAGAAAAGACGAAATAATTGGTCAGCGTTCGAAGCGACGGAAACACAAAGATAGATGTACAAACAAGTATGTTTCCTAGAATCGTCAGTATTATTATGAATGACAGTACGATTCCTATTATGATCCTCTCAACGAGGGAGTATACGAGATCTCCCCCGGCTGGTAATTCATATCCCGAAGAATTGGCTTTGCTGACAGTTAAATCAGTAGTCGTGTCCAAGTTGACGACAAATGGATCGCTCGTTATAGGACTCTCGCTACCAGCATACACGTAAGGTATCCCGTTTGTATTACCAGTACTCATATTAGAACTCCTGGAAAATATATCACTGTCCTCAAAATGGAAAAGGCAGACTGACTAAGTCCCTTCAATAAGTCAGAAATCCGTATATTAGGAATACCACCCCTGGCGATATGGACCGCATGCTAATATTTGATGAAAACATTGAAGCTGTAGTGAGAGGCAAG
This sequence comes from Glandiceps talaboti, assembly GCF_964340395.1. NCBI lineage: Eukaryota > Metazoa > Hemichordata > Enteropneusta > Spengelidae > Glandiceps > Glandiceps talaboti. Next base: position 12,708,810 of record NC_135563.1, on the reverse strand, counting down.
TAATTTTTAGGAACTCTTGAAATTCCAATAATCCAAAGTTCCGACCCACGGATTTTCACTATCTAGAATAACGATAACAGTTATTATGACTGGCAACCATCAGTTGTTATAGCACTTCTCTGCATCCTGTTGGTCACATCTGTTATGTGTTCGAACAAATGGCTGAATGAATCTCCTTTCAAGTGGGAACAATGTAAGACACGACGTTACTAAGTTCCAATATATCAGCGATCGTAAATATCCTTGAGCTACGGGGCTATCTGGTTGCTTATCCGAGTAATCTGATACGTCTCACGCAGTGTGTCCCATCACCTTCTTGACCTCAATGGCTATATTCTAGTTATCCCAGATAGCCCTCTATGAAGCAACTCCTCACGTTTTTCACTCAAATATACAGGTGTGTAGATTAATCTAGTTGGAGAGGAACTGTTCAACTTCGTTTCTATTGTTCGCTAAGCTTTCGATAGACCTGAAAATACAAACAGACAAATTTGACTATACATTCATGGAGAAGTAGTTCAGAATTACACACAACACGAGTTTGGAATGTCCAAAATAGCAATCAATTACGGGAACTGAGCGTAAGATATTGTTGCATATTTTTGGAATATTTGAGGATCTTGAAATAGAGAAGTGCAAACATAAATAGCTCAAGATAAGCCGACCGTTTCTGAATTGTTGTTCCATTCAGTTCTATTAGTACTTTGGACTACATGTGTAAACGTTATCTTAAGTACAGAATCCAAAAATTGCATTGGCATGAATGAACCTTTTAAAAGGTGGCTCAACTAAGTGATGTTTGCTTACAGTGTGGAAATCTGGAACATTTGGACTATGTAGCGACATTTCAACTTAACGTCGGTTGAAGAATTTATCAGACAAAAGGCATAGATATATCCCTTTCTTAAAATGTTGCTGTAACGGCGTCCACAATTTTTTCGAAGGTTTTGTGGTTTGTTTCTGCGCTCCCACGCTTCGACTACTGGATATTTTAAGAAAATGTTTACGCGCACACGCGGGTGACATGATGCAGTACCCAGTTATTCAATTTCAAAGAAAATGCAGTCGATGCGGCGCTGTCAAATGGAATTTACTTTGCAGATAGCGAAGTCGATAGGTAATGAAATGTGTGTAATTAAAATGCAATTTATTTTATTGGGTTTCTGTTCGAGATTCCATTATCATCTCTGCGACCTAAGGTCCCCATTAGACAGTTAGAATCGTATAGCATTCGTCTGCTGATGTTAAACGTTCTCTTTAAGCGGAGAAGAGCGACTGTGAACCATGCGTTCGTTCCTGTATAAATTTTAGTACCCGTCTTTGAGAAGTAATCCGTAACGTAAAAAATAATGAGAGTAATTGCGTCATGGGAAAATCTAAAACTACTCTTGTTCTAATTATAGATAACTTTGATACGTGACGAAAGAAATCATGTCTGATCGATAAACTGGGACTCATTTGGGATTATGAAATAATGCCAAAGCGTTTAGATATATATACCTGTCAATAATTATGTATTAGCAACCCTGATTTAGAATCTCTTAATAAATAACCAGCCATATTTTTATCATGTAATACCTTGTATGTGATGACACATATAGCGTGGATAAGCTCAACTGGTCTTTTTTATCTAATAATGGTAAGTTGACCAGAGTGACACTATGATAAGTTCAACTGGTCTTTTTATCATTCTGCATTCTCGCAAAGCAGAGCTGTTATCTCTTCCGCGACACTGCGAAATAACGGCGGTGCGTCTTGGGAGGTGCCGTAAAAGAGGCTGTGATTTACGACGATGATCACTGTGGTAAGTTGGCCATTGTGACACTGTAGATAAGTTCAGCTGATCATTTTATCATTAATAACAAGCTGGTCATGTTGTACGTCCCTTTATCAGATCTTGATGTTCATGCATTTTTGTTTTGGGTTTGTTTCCTAGGAACCGTTTTAGGATATGTACATAATATTCTGAATGGTATTCCAAATATTTCTGTTATTTCAAAACATAAGTTTTAATCTTGGAAGATAAAAAGTTGAAATTAAGGGTGTGGCGATCAGTATCAGACAAACACGTGTATACTTAGTATATACATTAAAGGGGCACAGCATGTGTGGTCTGAGGTGATTATAACTTGCCAAATTGAAAAAGAATATTCTAACTAATGAAGGATGGTGAATAATGTTTAGCAACTGGTAGAGCTCTCACCGCAAATATAGGAAATTATGATATACTTATTTGGGTACCAATAAATTCGAAAATACCACAGTCTCAGTTACCATTCTATTTGTGCATTTACCTCTGTCACGCTGTCAACTCTGTTTTACCTATTAGTATTATGCAGTTGCAGTTTGTAGACTGACTGGCCGACAATTTGCTTTCAGTTACGGATTTTCACTTCAACTATCTTTACAAAACTAACGCTTCATCCTCTTCTCAAAACGAACAGTGGTACTTTGTTCAAGATTATATCACAAACTTTAGTTTTTTAAATGTCTACTTCTTCTAATTCAAATCACTATTTGTACAGAAGAAAGGAATTATTGGTCATATTTCTTGTTCTATGCACCTATGCAATTCTGTAGCCGGGGAGAGTGTCCGAATTTGCATAGACAACAAAAGTATTCATTCTCGTCACTCAAAGCATTATTTTTTCCTGTTAACACAGCCGTTGCCGCAACGAGGTCTAGAGTTGTACAACAATGGAAAGTTTTCCAACTTTCATTAATGTAAGAACAATTCCTACAACTTCGATTTCAAGACACCAAGAAAATAATCATGGCATTTGCATTAATCTAAGTCCTGTACAGATCCAGTTAGTAATATATGGTGCTATGTTGATGAATTTCAAATCTTTTCGATATGGAGAGGGTCGTTAATTTCATTTCAAAGTCATGATCCTTGTGATCTAAATGTAACAAAACACTCGTGAAACAGAAATCTTAGAAACATGAATAAGAATTGACTTTAAGAACGATTACTATTCATATGCGAAATTTCGTAGAAGATTGGGAGATAGGCTCGTGATATAGGGGAATATGTCACATTTCAAACATAGGGAAAGAAAAAATGATGCATTTGTTATGACTTTTCCCACATTGCAGTTTTAAAGACAAATTGAACACGGCTATTTTGTTCAGCTCGGTAAGTCTGGAAATACATGTATAACTAATTCAGTTTGTGATACTCGATAGACTTTCATGAACTAAACGAAATGATTGTATAATAAGCCCCTACAATTCACAATATACATGATCAATTCGACTGGTAATTTCTAATCTAATCTTGCAATTGACAAATTTGCACTGGCGAAAAACGGCGTGAAACCAATTTACTGTAACCACCTTCTAGCAAAGTATTAATGTTTTGTATGGAGGGAGGTAGTTAAGCCCCGCCGGGACTGTCGTCAGCCTGTATATCAACTAGAACACACACTGTTTCAGACAGACCAGAGAGCGATAAATCTCATATCCGTGCTTTCAACATTAGATGTATCGGTTTAAACAGATGTAGACGTATTTAACACGTAATGGAAATCCATTATTGAAAGCAAGGAAGTTGTGCTAAACTAATCAAGGTGATGACGTCGCTGTCGTCGAAGTCTTTATCCAACCTCCGGTTAGAGTCGTGTGTATCTCCCCAAACAATAGCATGAATGCAGACGTTCGGTGATCAGAGATAGCAAATTATACGCACGTAAAGTTAGAAGGTAATTTAAAGTAGACAAGCTAAATCCACAGCATAAGTAACTAGACCCCTAACGACAAACACAGAGTTCGAAGTCGCTTGACGTTACAGTATTCAAGCATGCCATTGATACGCACGTTATATATTTGTAGACGAGATACGAGACATTCAGCAAACTTATTATCAAATCTTAATTTAAGAAAAACCGTGTACATATATATTCATGTTGACATACAGGTTAAAAATCATTATCGTACTAGCCGGGTTAATAGCGGTGAAATGAGGACGAAGACACAAATATTGACTTTTGCAAAAAAACGAGTTTGAAAGACAAACGGCAGTGAGTACTTACAGACGGATAGACTACATATGTATACTTCGGATCAACAGACTTAAATTGATGTTTACTTTAGCAATAACATTATATTTCCTCTAAAGGGTCAAATTCTCACTTTAATGTTTTATAATGAGCGTGACTAAAATTGACTTTTCAAGGGAAGATTAGAGATAAAAGATTTAACGATACCGTAAAAGCCTAGCTTCGAACCAGGGACGAGAAATTGAAACAGTCTTTGCAAACTTCAAAGAGAGAAATCTGAAACTATGATATTAGGTATCACTACAATGATCGTGATGATAGGAATGTGAAAAATGTTCTGTACACTTGGTGCACTAAATATACATACATACATACATACATACATACATACATACATACATACATACATACATACATACATCAGGGCCGTAGCCTGACCAAATTGCCAAGGGGACAGAACTTTGTCTTAGTGCAATCATGCATTTAAGATTTAGAAAAGTGCTAATTTACATAAATATGCATACAGTTTACATAATATCTATTTTAGCATACGCAATTAACTATCATTTGTAAGGTCAGAAAAAATAAAAAATAACGCTAGTGTCAGTGCAATGAGATAATTATATTAAACAACATTTTAACCAAAGACAACGTCGAACACAATTATTGAAAGAAATATCTTCAAATAGTGGATCTTAAACTGTGTACCTAGTTTATTTGTTTTTCAGGGCCACCAAATTTTCCAAAAAGAGATCTGCCGTTTTATCAGCATGAAATGTTTTAATATAAGAAACAAGATGTAAATGAGATCGAGCGCATCTTCTGAGTCACTGCATGCAACAGGCGATCTCACGTTGAACGACTTTTTTTTGAGTTTCACTCGCTGACATTATAATTGCGACTTGCTATCTTCAAATGAGGGAGACTTTCAAGACTGTTACTCGTGGAAAATACACAGTGCATGTGCGCACTTCTTTTGTACTTTCCCCGCACAAAGAATTTTTAATTTGTTATAATGTTTAACTGGATACATTTTTATTCAAAGTTAAGCCAGGGTACAATAGCGATATAAGATACATATTAGCCATGAGTCAGTGTACAGTCACTTTAGTGAACTATCCAATTGAATCGCGCATGTGAGGAATCGTCACGTAAATAACGATTTTAATTGCATCGGTATGTATTCAAAAAGTAGCTTTTTTTCTTGCTTTTTTCCAAAATCTCGGGGGGGGGGGGGCAGCTGCCCCCCTTGCCCCCGCACAGGCTACGGTACTGTACATACATACATACATAGTTATTATTACATACATTAATAGTAAATACATGGTCCGTCCGATATGTCTGTCTGGTTGGTGCACAACAGTATGGGACTTTCCTTTCTAGTAATCGTATAGTTTACAAAAGTCTTTAGTCTATACAAGTATAGACGGAAAACAAATAGACGATAGCAGTTGACTATTAACTTTAATCTCAAATACCAAATAGTTACACTAGTATTTTACATTGTGTCTTCCTGTAACCTTGCCTTAAAATTTGGAGAGACTATATTTATAAAACATATTTTAGCAGGTAGAACGGCAAGAACTAGTCTACTTGAGGTAGGTATTTTGAAGAGCCGTGCATTGTGACAATTTTATTTTATCGTATACGGCCTTGAATGATAATAGTTGCGAATATGACATGTTAATACTATCTATATTAGTCACGTTGACTTAGGTTTGTGTAGCTTAAGAGATGATGTTGTCATCACAATAGGCTTTCTTACTTATCTATCAAATTATTGCATCCAATCGTATAGATATACATTATGTCATCATAAAGATTATATCGATTACAATAATATTTTTATACGAAATAATAAAACATATTTTTAGCAGGCAGCAGACCATGTTTAATACTTCGGAGATGTTGTTTTATGTTGTGTTCAAGAGTTTCTCAATGCTGTAGGCCTGTGTGAAAGAATTCCTTTTGAAGATCTTGAAATGGCTGAGTTGAACCTCTATGTAATATTTATATGCTTCCTCCCATTATTCTGTATACAATACCCCCTTCCCCCTCTTCGCGCTTGTTTCACATTTGTGAAGTGGAACTATAAATTTGTACAATACAAGTAACAATGATTGTACGTATTTGCATTACACAGGTTACATCACTATAGTAAATGCTGTCTAAATATGTAAACACAACTATATTAATCTATGAAGATCACCAAAGGCCCATGACAGCTATGCTTATCGCTCTACCCTGTTTTGAAGGTAGAACCTGTTTCTACATATATAATTGACTAGGTTAATTCCTATATCAGTCCGAAATAAAGCAATCCTGAAAGTTCAAATCTTTTTCTTGGATTCAATTGGATTTACAACCAAGGCTTACAGGATTTACAACCAAGGCTTACAACATAAGAAGAACGATTTATTTACATGACCACTTCAGATTAGGATTAACTTTAGTTGTGAAAAACGGTTTGACAGAGCTGTAGAAAAAATTGGTCCAGAACAAAAGACTGGTCCTATGTAATCCTTATTAAGATAACACTTTGATTGGAACATAACCCTTTAAATCCTCCAACACGTGGAAAGCAATTATACCTTTTATGACCCTGACAGTGTACTTTGAATCCTCCACGACGTGGAAGGCAGTTCAGCTGGGGGCAGAATTTACGGTGGGAGGGGAGGGAATGGGCTGGAGAAATCATTTTGGTGAAAAAAAAATTCACAGCCACCCCCCCCCCCACGCGCTCTCAAAATGCCATGCCCCCCTCGAAATGATTCCAAGAAATTTCGTAGGCCCATCTCACCGCTGCACATATTAATGTGTAACTATAAAGTACCCCCCCCCCCCTCCACCTAAGTGATGTACAGTATGGCATATACACTATAAACTAACAGTTGAAATCACTCCAGCGCCTATACATACATGTAGCATGCGGAGAGTTTTCTTTACAAATAGACGTGGGTTTTGCGAAAAAGGTCTCACATTAGGCTATAACCTGTACTTGGAAATACTTAGCCAGCAGAGTTCAATCTTAATTCTGGACAGAAACAGCACCCCCCACTCCAATGGTAGCTAGTGGGGAGGGGTGACCCTCCGGATCCCATGGTAAGCACATTTTTAAAAAAAATAATTGTAGTAGGCCATTTAGTGGCATAAAATGTCAAACCATACACATTTATGGGAAGCCATAGAATACTTGAAAATTGTCTTCAATACAAAAGTTTTACCATCATACATTATTTATTGTACAACTGTATGGCTATATTACCTACACTTTAACTTATACGGAGATATATTGTCACACACACACAAATTCTATTGACTGCCTCATAATCATATGTATGGTAGGTAAATGAAGTGAACGATTTGCAAAGTACAAGGTAAACGACTGTCCCTGAAGTTTGAATGTTCAAAAAAAGTCTCCAGAGAGAGAGAGAGAGAGAGAGAGAGAGAGAGAGAGAGAGAGAGAGAGAGAGAGAGAGAGAGAGAGAGAGAGAGAGAGAGAGAGAGAGAGAGAGAGAGAGGGGGGAGGGAGAGAGAGACAGAGAGACAGAGACAGACAGAGAGACAGAGACAGAGACAGAGACAGACAAAGACAGACAGAAGAAGGCACATATACACAAGTGCATTCGCATGGCTCTCAGCCAACTCATCACTGAATATAGGTTGTATAGAAGTAAATTTTACTCGGTAAACGACCGTTCCTGAGGTTTAATTTAATTTAAATCATGAGCAAAATATTTCGGGCCTCCCCCTTTCAGACCATCAGAATATTCATGCCCCCTGAACCCTCCATTTTTTTCAACCCCCAGGACCCCTGCCGTAAAGTCTTATCCCAGCCTTAATTATATCACTCTTTGTATGTCCCTATGATTGTGTACTTTTAAACTTCAACCACGTGGAAGGCTCTTAATCTTCATATGCCCCTATGACTGTGTACTTTTAATCCACCACCACCACGTGGGAGGCTCTTAATCTGCATATGCCCCTTTGACTGTGTACTTTTAACCCTCCACCACTGTGACGTGGAAGGCTCTTAATCTTTATATGTCCCTATGACTGTGTACTTTTAATCCACCACCACGTGGGAGGCTCTTAATCTTTATATGTCCCTATGACTGTGTACTTTTAATCCTCCACCACCACCACCACCACCACCGCCAAAATTAATTTCATCTTTATATGATCCTATGACTGTGTACTTTTAATCCTACTCATGCCATTATATATATATAGCTAGAAACATTAGTGCAGAAATTAACGGATGTCATATATACTTTTGTTTGAATTATTAATACTTACAGCTAGCGATGGATGAGAAATCAGTTAGTTGTACGTCAGAACGGCGTAGTCACTTATTATACTGAGAAATCGTTTAACTGTTTTGTATGTTTTTATATATTTTGCTGTTCACACGATGAATCAAGAATCATTCAAACCGAAATGGATGTAAATGCAAGCATTCCCTGCTCTTCTAAATCGATGCCTAATTTCATAACCATAAGTTAGTATGTCTTTGACATAGGCAAGATAGCTGCCGATTGGACGTACAATGTACATATTTATGAGACTTTTAATTACTAAACAAACGAACTATTTTATGTGAATCGACGTAGCCAAGTGGAGTCTGTGTTTCTTACTCAATAAATTGCAAAAAACTAAAATGAGTAAGAGTTTATTTAGACGCACAGGAACCACTTTGCGAACAAAGATAAGTACAGAAATACATAAATATAAGTAATAACTCGCATTCGTAATTAAACAGGAATAATGAAACTATTTATGCATGGTGACGTTTTGATGTATAGGGAAGCGGCAGATACAAGTGCCGAGTTGACGTTACAAGGTACAGATTACTTTATTGTATCCAGTTTGTTTGCAAATTACTTCTTATACGTATGTAATAGCAAATTTTTGACACATTTCGTTTAGATTTTACAATTTAATGAGCTACAAACACGAATTTGTTTCACATTGTTTTCCAAGTAGAAAAAACCCCATAGTAAAGTTGTTTTATTTATCAAAAATAATATTTCTCATCCATATGGCCACTTTATTAAAAGAACCCTACCTGCCTATATGTACCCGTACGTACGTATATCGTTCCAAAAGTGCATATCAAAAAGATGTCTTACCAAGGCACATGTTTGCTGTAAACAGAATGTGACTTTAAATATTGCAGGATAGAACACGTGATTTAGGAGACCACTCAGGGTACAATAAACACACGGAAAAAGAATACTCTGTGACGATAGTTATTACTTCATTGTTTGTTTAGTACACTCCAGTTCTTAGCATGTTATGTTTTTTATCATCTTCTAATGATGTGAACTCCTTGCACACACATATGTGCACATGTCTACCCGTTCGGCACACCAGATTTGCATATGTTCCCTTCGAATAGTCACGTGTTACAGTGACTCGGAGAAGGTCGTTGCCCGGGTCATGTGCATTTTACAGCAGTCAAATTCTAGGTGTGACGTCGTGTAAATCTATGTTCAACCAATGGAACCTCTTTTTACAGTGAGGTAGGTGTATTACCATAATTTTTGTGAATGTGATTTTGACGAGTTACTGGATATTTCATGCTGAAGCAGTGCTTGGTTCACTTTCCTACACTGCCATGTTCAATGACAATGCTGTACCACGGTCCCTTGTGATAGAGGAGGGACTGTGGCTGTACGAACCACAGGACCAGCAATGAAATCGAAAATAAAGTACATATTTGTGGAAATGAAAGTTTAAATTGACTTTCGGATCAAATTTTATGACTGTTCAAGATATAGTTTTAGAGTTAGACGAGCTGGACGCGAGGCGATTTTACCGCGAAATCAAACATGGCGGCCGTTTACCCGCCAGTTCACTGTACAGTATAGTCTCGCTTCCAGACTCGTGACTATCTCCCTATATAAATCTGTTTATGTATGCCGAGCGGCGCAGCCGCGAGAAGAGAGGAATTTGAAGAGATGGGCAAGTCCCTCTCTTCTCGCGGCTGCACCGCTCGGCATACATAAACAGATTAGGGACGATAGTCACGAGTCTGGCAGCAAGACTATGTAAAGTATTATCATGTCAACAAAGTCTCGGTAGTTCGAAGGGTTCCCTAAACGTTCACACTCACAGATAGTGACATGTTGACCACGCCCATTAACATAGGGACAATTTAATAATTAATAAATTATGTGCTTTGATTTTTGAATTCCAATACTTGTAACTGTTCCTGCATACTGTGCATAGGTTACATATACCATGGAGGTATAAGGGGACCTTATACCCCCATGCATATACACACGTATTATCATTGAATATGAAGCTGTTGGTTTGGCATTATGTGAATTAATACTCGTTCCTTTTTGTTTTCTTTGCAGGTCTTTTGTTATAAACGCACAGAAAAAATCGTGCCATGGTGGTTGCAAGAATTTCCAGTGGTTTTTTAAATTTCATTTGGCGGATGTCTTCCTTGAAAGTCTGGTTTTCTGATCTTTCCTTGTTTCTAATCTTTTATGGTGATTACTTCTTTCATTACCATGTTTAATACATCGTGTATCTTTCTCTATATATTCTGCTTCTTCATCAAGGTTGGCATCGTCTTCACTGAACTGGTTTATCATAAATGTATTCTTGGTTGGACATATACCAGTGAAATACATAGTCTTTAACATATGTTTACTGGTAGTGATTTTTAGCACATTGAACTGTTGTTCATATGTGTTTTAGGCAAGGTGAAGTGTCTGTTTACTTTGGTATGTATATTAACACCAGTGAAGTAAAAATACTGTACTTTCTTTAGCATTTAAGCTGGTGTTCATCTGTGTTTATTTTGGTGTGTGTATTAACACCAGTGAAATAGAAACACAGTACTGTCTGTAGCATATCTTTTACTAATACTTGCTTTCAGCACACTGTAGTTCCTCTGTGTTTTAGGCTAGGTGAAGTATCTGTCTTTATTTTGGTGTGTGTATTAACACCAGTGAAATAGAAATACTGTACTGTCCTCAGCATTTTTGAGCTGTGGTTCATCTATGTTTTAGGCCAGGTTAGTGTCTGTCTGTTTATTTCACAGCTGTCTGTAGCATATTTTTTACTAATACTTTCTTTTAGCACATTTGACCTGTGGTTCATCTGTGTTTTAGGCAAGGTGAAGTGTCTGTCTTTCTTTTGGTGTGTGTGTGTGTGTGTGTGTGTGTGTGTGTGACACAAGTGAAATAGAAACACTACTGTCTGTAGCATATTTTTACTAGTAGTCGCTTTCAGCGCAATTGAACTGTGGTTCATCTGTTTTAGGCTAGGTGAAGTGTGTGTCTGTTTATTTTTGGTGTGTATTAACACCAGTGAAATAGAAATACTGTACTGTCTTTAGTACTAGTAGTTGTTTTTGTAGCAAAATTGAACTGTGGTTCATCATCTTTGTTTTAGGCAAGTTGAAGTGTCTGTCTGTTTATTTTGGTGTGTGCATTTGAACCAGTGAAATAGAAACATTCTACTGCAGCTGTCTGTAGCATATTTTTTACTAATGCTTTCTTTTGGCACATATGGACTGTAGTTCATCTGTGTTTTAGGCTAGGTGAAGTGTCTGTCTGTATATTTTGGTATGTGTATTAACACCAGTGAAATAGAAGTACAACTGTCTGTCTTGCTTTCAACACAATTCAAGTGTGGTTCATCTGCTTTAGGCAAGGTGAAGTATGTGTGTGTTTATTTTGGTGTTTGTATTAACACCAGTGAAATAGAAATACTTTACTGTTTTTAGCATATTTTACTACCGGGGGGGGGGGGGGGGTAGTAGTTTTTAGCACAATTGAACTAGGTTCATCTGTGTTTTAGTAGGCAAGGTGAAGTGTCTGTTTATTCATAGACCCTACATGAAATTTCACGTGGAGTCTATCGTTTCATTTGGTGTGTGTACTTACACCAGTGAACTACAAATACTGTACTGTCTTCGGCATATTTCTACTTGTAGTTGTTATAAGTACATTTGAAATGTGGTTCATCTATGTTTTAGGCGAGGTGAAATGTCTGTCTGTTTATTTTGGTGTGTATATTTGTATTTACGCCAGGGAAATAGAAACCCTGTACTGTCTTTAGCATATTTTACGAGTAGTTTTTAGCCGAATTGAATTGCAGTTCATCCAGTCTATTATGCAAAGGGTATTCAACATATGAAAAGATCAAATACATTTAAAAACAATTTAATCTAACCTAAAACCATGAACAAATCAATGTAAATACATCATAAAAAATAATATAGATGAGCATTAAAAGTCAGTAGCTGTCCATTTGGATACATATGTTCGATTTAGATGAAATCTCTGTGTACTGTAGACAGCCATGATTGTTTTGAACTCAAACCGAGGCTAGAAAATGGCTTACGCCCTCACAGTCCGTAGTCTCCACTTAGACTGTGTGGGTTGATAGACTTTTACCAGTCTATATATGAAAATAGACTAGTGCCACTATCTGTGTCATCGAATCTTGAAGATCTCTCATTGCCGACTAGCTCACTGAGGTCACACAGTCATTAACATCATGTCTTTGTTAATCAATCATAGAATTCTGCCTAATGATAAGTTAGTGTATAAAGGGGGCAGTTATTAGGCAATGTCCAAATATGGTATATATCAGGATGCTACTTATACATTGTTTACATCATTCTAACAGTTAGGTTTACTCATTTGCATGAACGATTTTTGGGTTCATGATTTCCCATTGCGAGGGGTGAGCTAGATTAATGTAAAAATAACATATTAGAGTTAGAAACCGTGATACTGGACAAAGTGGATTCCACAGTAATGTTGCACCATATAATTGTCTAGATATTGTAAATGCATAGTCATCCCGACTTGGTGGATAAGGTATGTCCAGGGGATTTCTCTCCAAAGGAAATCGTTTAAGTAAATATAATAGTTTTCTTTATAGTTTAGCTAAGAATTCAGGTGTCGTCCTCTGGTTTATTTATTTGTGTTTGTGTTTTATGGTGATGGTGCCTATAAAATATTCATGTATTCAAGTAATTCCATTAACAGTATCAGCTCTGAAATGGACATTCACTGATTCAGTTAATTAAGTTTCAGTAAGCAACCACGTTTGTTGTTGATCTGTGAATGACCTTTCACCCACAGCAAATTACAATGTTTCGGTCAACAGACAAAACAAACCCGGTTAAAACAAACAGGTAAGAACAATAATACTGTAAGAGACCTCCAACTATTTGTATGGATTATAGATCATATGGTACATATCTTCATTTAAAGGGTCATATGAGTTCAAATACCTACAGGCCTAGGGTGCGAAACAAACACATTCAAGCAATTAAGTTTATAAACGTTTACGCTTTCCATCACGCTATCGTAATTCTGATATACGAAATCAATCCAGTCTGTCAAGGCGATCGAAGCTTTTGGACGGCGTCTTATGTTCTTACAGGCAGCGTGGATATAGTGCATCATTTAAAGATAATAGGCTTACAAAAGTCTGGGTGTTTCATATTAAGACTAGCTTCAAGACTGTTGTCTTAGTAATTTCTCTTATTTTCATAACATGTATTAGTATATACGACGTATGTTTGCGACTTCTGTCTTCTGTCATCACTACCCTTGATAGTATGCGTAACATGACAGCCACGGTTTATCAACACTATCAAATTAATGGAGGTGATGACGGTAATATCGTCAGACCAATGAAATAAATCAAATGGAAAATGGGCCTGCCTTGGGTCGTTGAACGTTTAATCTCCAGCGGGTCCTCAGAGGATAACTTTTGAATGAATGGCGATGAAACGTTATCATGTCCCCAGTAACCTGACATACAAAACTATTTTACGTATTTAGACGACCGTGTGCTGTACTACTCGCTATAATATGCCCTGTCACGTGTTGCACTTCTGTAATTGGGTGTACTGTCGCAAATCCTACCTCACGATGCCATGGTTAAGGCTACAACATAGTATATATGTGTGTATATAACGCATATCGGTCTCATTGTGGCTTACAAAGAGCTTAGGCCGCCGTCTCCACGATGTGTTCAAACCATCTCGAAAAGTATTTCGGATACTTTGTGGAAAAAGCCTAGGGTGACTTTTAAATATTTCCACGGGGATATAGCGTCTCCTTTTACAACTACAATAATAACGAACAGCACAATTTCTGAAAATAACGTGATTAATCAAAACTAATTTGTAACCCTTCTCCAAGTTATTGCTAAATGCATATACAGTTCAGGTATAGCTGAAACAGACACTGGTAAATTACATGAAAGTTAAAGTACGTGTTCACATATCAAACTGAATTGTTGATAAAGACAGTTAGATCACGTCAACATTCATATATTTCACCATTATGTGACCTCGATGACGAAAATTTATGTTGACTTGTTTTTATCAGTGTCGATGGCCGAAACAGGATGTTGTTCTCCGCTAAAGTTTACTTTTAAAGGACGTTGTCGACGAAGTATATACTAATACTTTTGTCTAAGAAAGTGACAGATGCACGGTTCACTTGCTATGACGATTTCCTGTGTGGCGTTATCATTATAAGAACGTAGAAACGAAGCGTATATGATATTTAACTGAGAACTAAGTATATATGTAATACAAGACGCCGGTATTAAGCCTTATATGACGCAAGTCTTGAATCCACAAATGATAACCTAATTTCGTCATGGTCTATTTCAAATATAGTTGCCATTCAATGGGTTTGTTACGGCCTTAACTAGATCCCTTGACATACCAGAGATCAACAGTAAAGATCTTAACCGCGTCATGGTACTCATTGGGAACACACCACAAGGTTCATATTAGTATTGGCAAAAAACATCGTCTGCAGCTCCCCCACCCCCCACGTGTTACATACACAAAGCTAATATTCATCTCTTTCAAGTGTATAAAGGGATAGATACACTGCATTTTAGTAAGTGAATAACTGGATGGAAAATTTATATAATTGTAACATTACCTTTTGAAGATTACTGGTTTCTGGGATTAGCTGGAAGCTCGAAATGTTGCACGGTGCAGAGAGCCCAACTACACACAGAAAATTGAAATACAAATGTAATAACAATCGTTAGTTCCACACCCTATAAACTGGTTTATGAACTTGAACTTAGTCTTCCGCTCTATTTCGTGGAAATAGTTATACATGACCATGAACCTATCCAAAAGTCAAACTTACTGTGATGAACACATGATATTTTCGTGGGGGATTGTTGTTACGAAACGTATTGTACCGGAATATAAAACTTGTTAAAGATAAAATATACTCAGTCCCACAGGTTCATGATATTGCTTTAGATTGCCGGGTTGTTCACTTGCAAATGCCGCATATTTGAATAATCCTGAGTGACACACAATCTAAACAGCTGTTTGCAGGGGAATGTGTCTCATTTTGAAAGGTCTTTTCATTCTATGAAACAAACATATTGATTTTCAACTAATTTGTGTATCAAGTTACCATCCTACGACATTCACAAACAATTTGTACATGATACATGACCTGTGTGTTTCTCGGAGCACAGAAAAAATGCTGAAAAATAAGACCCAGAAGCTAGTGCTCTGTTCAGCAGTTTGAATTTCCCGCATAGATTAGCCATACTACTTTTTATATAGGGTAGTTCTGTGTTTAAGGGAAAATATCATACGAATCCTGCTGCTACAAATGCACCAATCTGTATATTAGTTGATTTCCCACAGGTAGGAAATTATCGTCAAAACGTTGTTATATTTAGACAAGGAAAACAGCAGACCGAGTCTAAGAAAGACTATACATACCCCCATGCCCAGTCCAATTTAAAATTGATAGATAGCTGACGTTTCGGAATTAACCCTACAATGAGCTAAAGCCTAACACTACTGAACGTGTTTGAAATCTATGATGTCATAGGGATATGTAGAAAGTTACGAATAAATCGGAACATGGAAATTCTCGAAACCATTAATTGTAAGGTTGGTCATAGATATTGGAGAGAGACTCTCCAGTGAATTTGGAGTGACCTCTAACTTTTTGTTCCTCTTCATAGTTTAGAAAGGATAAGCCGGTCGGTCATCAGTCTGTTAAAACTGTTTAAATTAAAAATTGTGAGAACATGTTGGTGACGCTTTCAATTCATAATCGTGATTTGAACAGCTTGCACACGCATGTCTTAGAAATGACAATCACAGTCAGAAACTAAAGATACAATGATGTATTACAGTAAAGAAGGTGTCGAATTTCAGTGATAAACAATAACAGTAGACTCGTGGGTGTCGCTATCGATTTTGTTTCTGAACCGGCCATAGAGGGCGCCATTTTTTCAAATTTAACTTAGACTGGGGCCTAAAACCCGGCGAAGACCGTTCAGAATGACACAGTTGCAGATCTCTATCAAAATGAAAGAAGGTTGATGTCTCATTGAATAAGATTCTCATACTACTACCACGTGTTTATTGAGTTTGTGCAAAGGAGAGTCTTGATCATGGAGTCGGTCACAGGATGAATAATTGTAAAGCATTGCAGTTTGAAACCTTATCGCCATGTGTCCTGAATTGGCCTGGGGAAATGTATCTGTATATGATTACATTGCTTGCAGACGTTGACTTAACACAGGGTTACCTTAGGGTTACCTTTTGAAATTGATTTCCTTTATTCAAATATACAAAGGTGTCGATTCTTAAAGTGGGTGTAAGCTGTAGTTAATTATAGATCTGTATCTGTATACGTTGGAAGGAATGACACAAACGTGTGTTTGCTGAGTAGGGGATTTTGTGCCCGCTGTTAATAAAATGTAATATATTAAGAACACCCAACAGGCAAGTGTGTGTCTGGTTATACAAATAACAATGCATTTACTATTAAAATTTACGTTGATACATATAGACATCGTATAAATTTATACGAAATGTGGGATATTGTCATCAGAATGCATGTATTTGACACAAGATTTGCCACGAGATTTGCCACGAGATTTGAGTACAATAATTAGAGGTCGACAGACTTTCCTTTACATTACCATCATTGTGTCTTTCATACTAAGCGATTGCCATTGATTAGATTATGATTCCGATGATGATGTTTGAAATGTCGGTTTTTACTGAACTGAAAACAGTGTTATCTGTGAGTCATACCAACATACTGTATTCCATAGATGCATGATGACTGTTGACAGACATGAACAAGCATGCTAGGAAACTCTACAAGAAAACAACCTCTTTAATACCATCCGCGCCTGATGTCTGACAGAAAGATAGCGATGATGAGTTTTCTGCCCCTGTAACGGTGTGCATGACTCATGCTGGAGTCCTCATGTAGGATATATATGCGTACCTCCAAAATACAATTATACTTTACAAATTTGCCAGTACTTATTTTAATGTTGTTGTTGTTGTTGTTGTTGTTGTTGTTGTTGTTGTTGTTGTATTTTATTTATTAACGTGTCCTATGTGGACTTATAATTAAAGTATACATTTGTATATATGATCTGGTACAATTGTTATTACAACTTGCCACATCCAGCCCCTTGGGCTTATAAGACACAAATCCAAATTGTAGACAGCGTACTGTTCGACTCGCGCTTGTTGATAACTATCACTATTATATAACAGAGAAAAAAAATCGACCCGATCTCGTTTGAAATAAAGAACATAAAACGTGGATGTTGGAGAAATTGAACAGCGCAAACTTAGCGTGTACTACGTGATAACTACTGCTGTAGGCGTAGAATCAAAGTTGAATTGCGTTGAATTCATTGCCATGCCGATCTCTTATTTGGGTGTTGGAAACATCAATGTTGTCATGGAATTGCTTAATGAATTTCCGACCTAAATCCGTAAATCTGCCTATAAACAGAATTCATGTAAAGTTATACTAAATTGAATGACATGGATACCTAGCTTATCTTTCAATCAAGTATAATAATTCCTGGCATTGATAAGATGTTACGACGAATTATTTCTACCGAGTTGCCCAGGAATCACATGCATATATAATATACATATATACACCAAAACGTGTAATTGAGTCGACAAGAGCAAAATTGAATATAAATTCTTCAAAAAAATTACTGCATGTACTCATCCTATCGTGTTTGATATCAAAATTATGTAAAGGGTAATCTCTAGAGAATCTGAAAAATACATGGTTTTATAATCCAATTTCTTCCTATGACTCAATTTTCATCGCATGTGAGCTTATGTTGTTTTATCTTGCTTGAGGGCGCTCATTTCCTTCAATACGTTTGCAGTGATGATCTGTCGTGTCGGTGATACGCAAAGCGAAGTCGTCAGATCAATCAGATTTGTACGTGTCGAAAAAGACTCGGAGTGTTTGGAATTCGATATATGCAGACCTCATTTAAATATATAGTAAGTTTTCGACTTGGCATGTTTACCATTGAGTGTCTAGAAAAATGTCATGACTGAAAATTCCAGACGGGGCACTGTACTAGTACTAAACTTGAGATTGTACTAGTCCAACAGGAAGAGAGTTACAAAACTCCATACAAGTATTGGAATTGAGTTAAAGTCGTTACGCGAAAACAATCTGGATATCAAGGAGAAAAAATGGGCCGTTTTTATGTCTACTGCAGCGTAAATAAAAATTGCATACTTGAAGTCAAGTCAAAGTTAGTAACTTCCAGGAGACTATATAGCACATCGATTGTAGTTTGCTAAGATTTATCGAGTCTCGTTATCAACATCATATACTGTTGCGAACGAAGTTCAAAAACGTGCGTAATCTCTGAAAAGATAATAAGAAACTAACAGTACTCTGAGAATGGAACAATGTCTATCAGAATAACACCTCAGAACGAAGTTCAAAGACGTGCGTAATCTCTGAAAAGATAATAAGAAACTAACAGTAGTCTGGGAATGGAACAACGTCTATCAGAATAACACCTCAGACTCTGACTATTCTTAGAGGTATTAAAAGATCACTATCGTCCATCCAGACAACGTATCAAAAGGCCATGCCATCCATTTTCAGGTGTCAGAGATTGAAACTACTTTAAACCGTCGTACTGTGACAGATGTTCAATCACGAAAGTAAAGTTTCGGATTTAGCTTTAACAAACAATGTAACGAAGAGGAATGACAGCTTCATCACCCCAAGTCTTACAAACTTGATTACTCTAATGAACGCACGTACACTCTTAGAAGAATTAAATTTCCCCCATCACCCAATTCAACCGACTCGACTTTGGACATGGCGATAAATTAACTTCCCTTAATCAAGCATGTAGTTTTTTTTTCAGTTCGTTGTAATCATGATGTTCAATTCGTACTAGTATTTACGTGTAATCTCTTAGAGTGGTGTCTAAATTAAAGTTGTGAACTACTGGGATGGAAATGATGTAAGAGGTGAAAGTGAGGCTTTAAGCTTTGATGGTGCGACGTCGTTGTAGAAGCTAGAGTTATTTCGTTCAATGATCATTACAGTGTTATTCATTTTATGCTTTACTCGTGTAAAGAGTTTTTGAAGCTTTTGCAATGACATCAACCAATGAGTCTTGACAGCAATGACGCGCCTTGTCACCTTGGATGTCTGGAAGATGGTGGTCCCATGGCCGCACTAGTACTGGTTCGACTTGGATTTTCATAAAGTCATCTCCTTGCGTTTTGAAACCGCAATTAATCTTTACAGGTTTTCATCGGTTTTAAGACATGTCATTCCTTACCAGTTTGAACACGTTTACAGACCACATGATATACTCCCGAATTAGGCGAATATAATCAAATTTACGTGTACGAATAAATCGATATTCGGATTTGGAAACCTTCGACACATATACACATTACACAGTGCAAGGTGATACCTAGAATGGATGTAGGACCAATTTCAAGTAAAAAATGATCGTTCTTATCCTGGTGTTCTCCTCAAATTTGTCTGACTGTCATGACTGCAGCACGTGCCTATGATGACGTCACTAATATCTGGATCTGTTTTCATGCCGTCAATATGACACCAATATATATTTCCTGTTTGAGTGGGCAAAAGATGTAGTCTTATAAGTAGTCCTGTCATCTAGTGAATACACATAATTTACGCTGTCAAACATACAAACATCACATGAGGATGAAGGCGAAAAAAAACCCTACACAATGTGTATTTCCGATGAGAATTTATCTTATCTTATTTGATCCTTTTAATTGTTTATATTTTTGAAATATATTGCTTCCATCCAAGAACAAACAAAATATCAGTCAGAATACCCCTTCTGTGATAGCTTGATGAAATATGTGCATACATCACTGGGTAAAGAAAACAGACGTGTATGAAAGTCAAGATTAAGAAGACAAATAATACTTTATCTTTTTGTTTTAATTCCATATTTAAAACATGTTTAGGGTCAGTGGCTTCGGGTTATAGGAAACACACAATTTAGTATTATTTGTCCGGCCTTATAATGTGATGAGTATTCCACAATGCTTCACTTCATCTTTTGAGGCAAATTGATAGGAGCTGTAGTAACTGTGAATCCATCAAATTGACTTAATATTTACAAAGACGGTTGTTTAAACATGAGTATCCTAAATTCCTGACTGATATATAATATCTTTGACTTTTTACAATCGTGCAAAATAGATGAATGGTCTAATGAATCGTAATCGATACCAGAAATCATGGGGATTTTTTTCCCTGGGGCCAATTGAAAAGAAACTTACCAGAGAATTAACATGCTTAATTTTGAAACGGTTAATGGTTATGATTTGCACACGACTGCGCGTATGTTGGCACCAAAAATCAAAGCATTTTTTTCTGTCTGTTAAAAATCTATTTTAGACAATGGCGATGTCTATATATGCCGCACCTCGAGAAAGCAATCAACATTCAGATATACGTCTTCTCTCTGGTGGATTTCGACTATATGTGCTCCCTACAGACATAGTCGAAATCCCAAAGTCTAGACTAGATCTATACACACTCTTTCATTTTTTGATATATCTGTAACACGAGCGGTTTAAGATGAATTAGTTCATCGAATGAACTTTACATGGCGAACAAAAATCTTTTGCAGAATAGTTCAAGATCTCATGTAAATCTGACGAACTCTGGTACACATGCTGTAAAAGATCGACGCTGACTCTCCACCAGATGACGCAGTGTATGGTTACATAAATAAAAAGTAGCGATACTGAACACTTCCTGGGTCTGCCATGGTGATAAAGGCTGCCTTTAGTCTGATTTACGGAGTACAAGTATTGAATTAAGAATGCCAGATTAGAACATAGATTGGAACTTGTATCGTCTCATAAATTATCACCGTACATTCGGCATGCAGTACTTTTCATGTTACAGTCTTTCAGGATAATTGTATTAACTAGCAAAGGTACCGATTACAGTATGGGCCTCTTTTAGGTGATGACGCTAGTTGTGACAGACACGATTTACACTTGGAATCAACTTTAAAGAATGATGGAGTGTCATCATAAGGCAATGAACGTGTCTCACTCAAACGTACAAGAATATATAATAATGTAAACCGTGTTAAGTTATTATCAATACATTAATGGGAAGTGAAGTGTGTTGTCGAGACATTCTGAGAAGAGGTATTGAGGAGAATGAGCACAACTGTGGATAATACAAAATGACATTTGAAAGTCACGAACTACAGGTAAAGTATATGTAATGGATAAAGCTGTATTACGCACCAAAATTGTTTTGTTCCATCATGCTGTCAAGCTTGATTTTCATCGCGAGTTTTTATTGACTATTTTCCAATTATCTTCCGGCATCACTTTAAATTGTCTCCGAGAGATCCAATTAACTTTCATATTTAACTGTTTTCGTAAAATATCATGTAATCCGATTTCCTGTTCTAATAACGTTGTTATAGCAACCAGAGATTTGTTGTTTGCATGATTCCTAGGGTTTAATCTTTGTGTGTGATGTACGTTCTTAATTCAATTGCATTCATGTGTCTGAATACCAGGACATAGAAACGTGCGTGTTTGAATTTTCAAAACATTACAGCAGAGTAATGCACTTTTTTGTGGGGTTTCTTTATCAAAAGTCCCTTCTCCTCTCTTTCATGATGCTGTCTTATTTAACACACATTATTATATACCCAATTACCATATCTACCTTATTTAATTCTACCTGAGCAGATGGTGAGTTTGCATCACAGGGCGTAACACTTTACAGATACTAAATATATTGTACCGTTCCCTATTACGTCATATTTCCGCCATATTTTTTTTAAAAGTCATATATTTATATGCGAAATATCTGTAGCAACCTGTATTATTGTTTGATGACTTACTGTTGATTGTCATTTGTACAACTGTGTGTCTTAACGCCTAAAGGCAAGTTTTATATTTTGCTTGTTATTTGCACATAATTTAAAATCGTAAAAACGATACTTTCAGTGGACTTAATATAAAGGGCTATCAAGCTATTGTGGTGAGGTAGAACTAAACATCTCTGTCCAAGAAAAGTTCATCATATGTGCTTGAATCGGGTAAGGTAAGTCGAGAGTTTAGTGATTTATCAAGTAATGTCAATGTTTAAACAACTTGAAGTGTGAAATAAAAGAGTTAAGAAAAGCTTGAACATGTTTCAAAGTCACCTTGAAATTGAGTCACCTAGCTAGACATAGGTATGTAATATAATACCCGAAATACTATGCCAAATCTGTTTTAAAAGTCTACCATACCGTGATGTCCGTTAAATAAACTGTTTATATAAAACTTCGTGCATTAACGATCGCGTTACTTCATAGGTCGCATGGAAAAAAATGGTTGTTTTTTACTTGCTCAGAGAACTGCGAAACAAACGGACGCAATATATCAACCACCAAAAGTGTTCAGTTGAGAAAAGTAAGAAAAACGATCGAAGAAAATGAATGTCTCCAAAGGCCCATAACTTTGCTTGTGATAGTATCAGCCGATTCTAAAAGCATCAGCAAACATGAAACCAAGGCATATAATATGTTTCTAATGAAATGTAAATAGAGGCATTGCTCCTATCGGGTGTATCTATGCAAAGGTTGTACTGCGACGATTCTATGTAATGCTTTTTTTTCCAATGCCAGAATACTACTGTCGTAAGATGTCAAAGGACAAACGACACACACAACGTTGAAGAGGACCACTTACCCTTTCAAATGATATTTATACAACAGACTACCATGACCATCCAAGAATTACATCTCCATACCCGTTATCTCTTTTGAATATAGATTTGCCGCTCTTCTTTTGCCTACGCTTTTTTGTTAGAATCGACGCTAAGTGAATGCACACTGGACTCTTGAAAGTGTTGTTATAGAGTTGAACGAGTCGGGTCAACGTAAATTTTGCGCATGCTCAAACCTATATACGAAATTGGTATTGATTTGCGTGAGCGGAATAAAAGAACGTAAATTCCGTATGCTAATTTGACTTAATGTTTGAACAGATTGACAGGTTACAGTTACAGAATGGTGGACTCTTATGTAAAGAAGTTCGGAACACTTAATCGGGATTATTTAATTGATCCTACAATTTACAGGGGACGCCCATGGGGATATGGCACACGACCACAAAAACACGACATCATTGACAGCATCTGAACGAAAGTCTTAAGGAGAGAAAAAGACGGAAATCCGATGAGACGGGATCACGAAGCCCACGGAGAATAAATGAAGCGGTGCTTCGGGGACCAGTACTCAGCCGTCGTGATTAAGTGTGCCAATCACTTCACTGATAAAGAAGTATAACAGTGTTGTGAATACATCCAATCGGAAACAGAGTTGAATACAACGCAAATGTAGACCAGGGCGACTGCATGCACTTAGTAGCACAATATGAATCAGTTGCATGTAAGATTGTGCCCTAGGGATACATTCATACGTTTTTTCTTGATAGTGTATGCTTCCAAACACACGACGTTTAGATTTGGTTTCAATGGCTAATGCATTTACAGTTTGGAATTATCAATACCAGTAAGATCCCAATATGGCCACCTGATGAGTCCCTTTTTGTATTTTATAATCTTCTTTTCCGCAGGATGAATCGAATGCGCTGCGTTATCATGTTCGCCATCTCCTCTGCACGACTTCGAGGATATATCTTTATTCAACTTTTTCAATGTGACGACGGAGATTTCCATATCGTTTACATTCAACCTCGCGTATGCTACGTATAGGTTTCGTAATATTTCATCGAAAATATTTAGCCGAGAAGTGCGTGTACGTTTCATCTGGTTCATCAAATGGCAACAGAGACAAATATGTCATTGAAAGCCTAGAATGGAATACTAAGATTGCCTCATAATACAAAAACGAACATTGAGTTTATTTTGTATGTTGGTCACAGCTAGATCTACTCTGTTAAGGTACAGTCACAATGTAGAATACTTAAAGAAGAAATAATCCAAATTTAGGCATCATTCTTAGGTATTGATTTCAATTCACGTGTTTCCAAGTATATACAAAACTCGACGGCGAAATTAATTTTGGAAATGAGGTACAAAAAATGAGCAATGCTTTTATGTTTTTACTTATATAGTTCTAACAACAGTATTCAATAAAAATGACAAATACTAACTAGTTGCAGACCATGTCCCTTTAACTGATACCCGTCTCTGTGAGTTTTAATTACTTAGCTGACATCAATTACTATTGGCTGTATAAAAGTGTAGAATCACTCCTCTATTCAATTGACACATGTCCAATTATTTTCAAGATACCTGGTGATCGTTAGTACTAAGATGGGCAGATGTAATAGATAATCTAGCATTTCTTCAAAACGCTTCAAGTCCCTTATTATAATTCTAAAAAGTGATTCTTTCAGCGCGTGTGCCTTTTATTGTATGCGTCACTACAATGTATGGTACATCAACAAATAATTCCTACTATATTTCTGAGTTTTTCATTTTATAGGTAGAATGAGAACACGTAGGTGTGTCGTGAAATTGTGCTTAGACGTATTGATTGATTGAATGAATGAATGAATGAATGAATGAATGTCATCTTTGTGAAATCTTTTGAAGGAGGTATTTAATAATATAACGCTGTGTTGATGCTTGCAATGTTGACATTAGTGTGACGGTATTAGAAGTTATGTTATACGTCCTGTTTTTGAAATGAAAGAAAACATTATTGCATAACCTTCCTCACCTCTTTTCTCCTATTCTCTTGTCTTATTATCCATCACATTTTTTCCAGACATGAGTTGCCTAATACGTCATAAGCAGCGAACTACGATGTTTTTTCGATTCTCTATCACAAGTTGTTAGTGACTATGTAACAACCATTACACAAAAACGTGCGCAACACCTTGAAAATCTCTACAGCTACTTAAGCCCATTAATCCATTGTCACTCCATAAAAACCCGACAGTATGAATTGTTCCGCTGCGAGATTTACCCAGCAATAGTGATTCCAAAAGTGAATTCAAAAGTGTATACATGGTAATGTCTGGAGGTGATCATCCGTGCGTTCACAATTATAACGCGACAAGCGTTAACATCCATGTTTTAAGGTTTTTGACATCATCAGTTATATACCTCAGACCGCTATATGTCTGAGGTTATACCAATTAGTCTAAGATACGACCTTCCTCAACACGAGATTTATAGAACATCGCGTGATAAATCACACAGAGAGACACAAGAATTGAAGACGCGGTTATCTAGGGATAAAAGAACTTCATTAAATTTCAATTCAAATTTCCTGGCTGAAGTTTGTCAATGATTACTTTTCAGTTTAGAATATGTCGTAAGTGTCCATTCACTTTTCCTTACTTTATTTGAAAATATTTCCAAATGGGCATGATAACACTTCATTGCTACAGAAACCCAATAGGTTAAGTGTTGTTCAAATTGATTCTATTTTAGGTGCCATACCGTCTGTAAACAGACACGGAAATCGGCTGTATGTTCATTTTGTAAGTCAACTGAATTAGTCTAATAGTTTATAACCCATGCAACGTCATTCCTGACCTGTGCTTTTTCTGCCTAACGTGGCGTTTCACTGCAAGTACGCATGTCTCGTGCAATGACAGGTTTGCAGTCACAAAATAAAAGTACATAATAATATTATGTAAATGATGTTATGTAAATGATTTCCAAGGCTAATAAAATGGATCAAGACAAAGACATAACAAGAATTCTGAAGCTACATACATTCATAAAGTGCTTAAATCAATTTTGTATTCTTATTTGTATTTGTCTTAATATATGATGTACGCAGTCTACAATGCAGTTTAACAGATTCCGTCTTGCAAGTTTCACACGTCACTTCCGCCTAGGTTCAGGTCAATGCAATTTCGTACTGATATGTGAAAGTGAGTGAAACAAACACAGTTTATCACATTTTTTATCCAAGACTTTTATTAAACAAATTGATTTCACAAGATATCCCCCCTTTAAAATGTCAAAAAGTGTACAAAGTGATTGAAAACTTATGCAATTCAAATTGTACAAAACAGAGAAACATCAATGGTATAGGTACATATTTTTCTCAATCTTCTTGATGTTCAATGCATGTCAACCAAGGTGACTTGTGATATGCTTTAATGCTGCCATACATGTCCTACTTTATCGTTCAGAATAACGTGGCTACTAGTTGACATTGACCAATCTCCCTCGGAGCGATGACAATCATGACACAAGTGCACTAATGAACATGTTTATCACGCACGAAAAACACCGAAAGTCAGTGTAAATATAAACTGCCATGGACGTCTTCATGAATCAGTCTTAAATGATTTCTGATCACTGATTCTCGATTATGTCAACCCTAAAGCAAAAATTTGACATTCATATGCTTATGTTATTCGCAAGTGACGAAACTATCGCCCACACATCATCAGATGCCAATTCATTGCTCACCTGTTATAAAACACAGGTCCCCTTTCTCAACAACCTTGCCTTAAAACCGTCGATCGCAAAAGCTAATGGTTTCCAATACGTTTTAGTTTACGAAAATTAACGTTAAAATAGAGATAATCACATACATTTTTCCAATGCTTTGATGTCTAAATGGGCTGATGTTTCAATATTTTTTCAGCTTGATGGAATGTCAGTTCGATCATTAACCGAAAGGTTTGTACGACTCTAAAGCTCCCAGTTCGATTTAAAATTATTCAATGTCAAAGGTTAGATTTAGATGGCATAACAATGTGTCTGGTTTGTGAGCATGTCAATCAGAAACTCAAGTTAATGACTGGTAAACAAGCAGTGTCTTTCGTAGGTGAAAGGGTGTTGATGTTAACCTACAACTGTTCAATCACATTACTATATGTCACTTTTTAACAAGATGGATAGGTTCTTGTAGGTTTTGTGAGTTGTGATGGATTAGATGAAGATGTTGAGTAGGCAATGGGAATTAATTCCTGTCAAACAACTTGCAAATTATTTCTAACTTCTGAGTAAAGCGTACGGATTTTTCTTTCATAGATACCACCTATTTATATAATATTGTCAGCAAAATTTGATATATCCGAATTGATTATCATACCATTGTGTTGTCCCCGTTTAAATAGCAAAAATATGAAACGTACGATATGCTATTGTTTAACATTTACAACACATATGCATTGAAAGGTTACTAAGACTTTACATTGAGGATACTGTCTCGATGATTGAAATCCAAATGTCATTTGAGTGTAAACTGATGTATGATCCAATCGGTGAAATGTAAGGCTTTATTGGGTAAAGTTCATTGCTTGATGTCATTCTCAATTGACGTGGCGATTTATATGACACTCAGTGTGACAAAATCCCTTCATTTGATCTGTATTTCAATGTTGTGCATTTATCTACTGATACTTCTAAGAATAGATGTGTTACAAATATAATACTTGGTGAACAGCGACTAAGGAAGATTACAAGAACGGAAGATTATACAAAAAGAAAGAATGGAGATCGGTGCGATTTCATCATAACTGTCTTCGCTACATTGCCAAGGAAACACACTCAATGTATCATGCAAACAGTGCTCTTCATTCGAGTTAAATCATTGTTAAATGATTTGACAATGCATTAGTAATCCAGTATCAATCATCTCTATTTGTTAACTCTGTTCACTCACCCAGAAGTCGTGCGTGCACGTTTCTAAACAAAAACATGTACGGCATCGATCCCCTGATAAACTTCCGAATTGAACCATGTTCGTATATTTTCTTAAATCAAGTATTCCTTGCCAGCTTATTCGATTTGATTAGTTTGAGAGTTCAGAGCGCGTGACGTGTTGGCACGTCCCTGGCTCATGCAGTTACGTCTCCAGGCGCAATTCAATAACAGAGAAATGTAATGAAAGTTAGATACAGAGACATGAAGGGCATAGCAATAAAAATCACAATATACGTGTCATTGAAGAGATACATATTTTGAAAGAGAAATACCAAAAGTTGTTCTCATTAACATGCAGACCATGCTCAAACAATGTTTGCAGCTGATACCGTTATTAGTTAAATGACCGATGGTGGTTCCTATGCATTTTAATCAGGATTCTGTTAAGCCTCCAATCAAGTAAAATCTTTGATGTTCTACTCTGAGGGAAAACAATCCACAAACGACGCACAAAATCCACAATAGCCTGCGCCATCTATACTCTGAAAACACCCCTGAGGATGTCGTCGTGGTTCGTTACGTGAATTTGTCTGTTTGAAAACTTTTATGAATATTTGAAATCGGGATTGACATACAAGACTTCAGCCATCGCATGATACGTCCGAACTCATATTTTTGTAATGTTTTATTAAAATGTACCAAATTTAAGCTGTATTACCTATGCATATGACTCACAAAAATTACATTTCGCTATTATCCAAGGAGAGTAACAGTGCCTTGTCGTGGTACAGGATACAAGGTTTTTATGAGAGATATCTTTGAATACAAATACACCGAACTGCTTTGCACGATTGTCTATCTCTCAACGATGCCGGGCAAGTTATCTGCCATGAAAATCGATTGATCCAAGGATAAACTGTTCGCTAATTGTAACTCATTAATGATAATGAGTGTAAAAGCCAATTAGGATGACTGTCACTCTTAAATAAAGTTTACTATTTATAGACACGTAGACGTCTGGGCATGATAAAGGCAATTGGCAATTGCGACGATTGGCGATTTTTAAATCCAATTTCACTTAACTTATCGTTCTGGCGTCAAAGTATTATTATGACGGAATAACGATGCTCTATGTACAAGTAAACAAATGTTTGCTATATTTCATACAGTGATAAAAAAATAGAAGAAAAGTACACTTCACTATATAACTCATATATTTGGAAAGAGCTTGTTCCAAAAATGAAACTGAGTCATGCTAGCTACAGTGTTTTTAAGTTATACATTAATGCATCGTCGAAATAATTGCTTCTGTGCCGAAAAGGTATTGCGAATAACTTTAAAGATCAAAAGTTTCCTTTACAAGTTATAAGCATTACAGTTCACTTCTATGTACAGATTTCGCACTTATTTAGAGTACTCATTACAGTTTCGAAAATTAAAAAAGATTTTCAGATAAATGACATAGCAACTGTGTTGCAAGTGGTGACGTGATAAAACTGAGAATATGGAGGAGACGGCTTGTTTTCTTACAAACGGTCACTTAGTATGGTTTAGTCTTATAATACACCTGTTCCCTGGAGGCCGCCTTACACATACATTCCAGCAATCTAGCATGTAAAGTGGAGTTGAATAATGTAATCAATGTTTGCCCTTCCAAACATTTTGACTTAATAAAATAGTCGTATAAATCAACCAGTTTATAAAGTGACAACAGTCACTTTATATGAAGTTCATCTATAAATAGAATTAAGTTCAACGTGGATCATGTTACGTCTTAGCAAGCCATTCGGTACCACATTTGC
The DNA here is from genome assembly GCF_964340395.1 of Glandiceps talaboti. Taxonomy (NCBI): domain Eukaryota; kingdom Metazoa; phylum Hemichordata; class Enteropneusta; family Spengelidae; genus Glandiceps; species Glandiceps talaboti. The sequence continues at coordinate 12,679,050 of NC_135563.1, read as the reverse complement.
CGCAATATCAAGTGATTGCATTACGACTGTGTTGATAAATATGCTCATCCTAAATAACGTCGTAAAATAGCTAAATCATTATTGATATTTACACTTTTGGTGGTGACGTTTTTAGCAAGGTTGATGACGTTATCATAATAAGAGTTAAGCTTATTCAAATCTAATTATATAAATAAGTGAACCCGAAGGGCATTGTTCAAAATCCTCAATGTGATCATGATGACAATTTCACACTGGGGAAAGCCTGTAACATTGTCTTGTATTCCCGACATCCCTAGCCCTTATGTCATAGTTTCCTTCATTTTATCTAAGATCTAAAACTTTTATGTGCTATCGTAAACAACACATACATTTGTTCCAGCGTTCAGTCTTGCTCATCAATTTTTGTTATGACCAGTATTTTACAACAACAATTTTTCAAAATATCTCTGTTGAAATATGAATGAATAGATATGATTTTTAACCTTAGATAAATAAATGTCAACGCCATGAAAAGGGGTAATAGTATACATTTAAAACATTAATTTTAAGCTAGTACATGAAATTAAGTACTAATTGCGAATGTCTTTTACGAGTATACACTCACCACTAGATCTTGTAGTGTCAACAAAATATATTCCATGAACGAGACATAGAAATTGTAACTGTGTAACGATGACAATAAAAGTGTAATCCTCGCAGAGTCATCTTACAAGCTACATCAAAAGATTTCATTCGGTGTGTACTACATTTTTTATATGAACCAATATATACGATTTGAACTTCAATAACATTTAATTGGTGCCATATAAATTAACAACTCTCTGACACAATTGAACACTAGCAATACAGCATTGAATGGATGACACATGGAGAGGTCAGACTACGTGGTTTTAAATACCAAATGAGGTTTTTTTTTCATTTGGTAAGCTGACTTTTTACTTTCATGAAAACAAATTGACTTAGATACCCAGTTACTATTCCATCGTTAGATTAGTACCAACATTCATGACCACTATTCTTAAAATATCCCTATATATCTGTGTGCAAATCCGATGATTTAGTCAATCTATCAAGTCACACAAATGTGAAATTAAAATGGTATGATAACTGTCAGCTTTAAAGAAAACAGATAATTGAATTTCTATTTATGCTTAGAAGGTGGAAGTTTCCATTAATCTTACGGTATCTGTTTTTACGTTATGTTTCACTGTCGGCACTGTCGAGATAATAACGTCAGGCGGCTCAAACATTAATATCTCTACTATAGACAAATTTGCTAGATGTTGTCAGAAAGGAATAACATTCAATTACGAAGACACTCTGTTTTCAAATTCTAATACAATTTGTATATATGAGTGTGCAATGGAATACTTATCACAGGTTTGTATTTATGTCAACCATTGTCATCAACAATCGAAAATAAAAAATGTCCTTTGAAATAGGCATCTTCAAGCCAAGCTGATTATTCAGTTCTCTATTGGATTCTCTCCAGTTTCGTATGAATCATCCTTTCTCAATTTACTTTTTGTACTCCTACCATGTATGTATGTATGTATGTATGTATGTATGTATGTATGTATGTATGTATGTATGTATGTAATTTGTCTGTCTCTGTCTAGTATCTATCTATCTATGTATCCATCTATCGATATGTATATTGTGAACAAACTCAAAATGTTTCGAAAAAGGCTGGTCGCTTTAAGTAGCATCATCAGGTCAGTAAGAAAAAATATATATGTCTGTATGTGCTGGTGACACTGATCAAATCAAACGGAAACTTTAAGCGTACTGTTAACATTGGAGTAACAACAATTGCATGCAAAAAATACTCTGTTTGTAGTCACAGAGATTGGCCGTCACGACTGACATTACTTTGGAGGCGACAGACTCTCCTGTGTGCAACCATTCAATCAATTGATTCAAACACAGTTTTCACAAAGGAGACCGACAACTAGTTTAACTAGCAGCAATATGATACTTGCAGCGGTTAACAAAAACGATCAAGCCAATATTACCAAAAGATGTTTCCTTTTAGTGAACTTGAATATTACACCCCATGAGTCCTGACAGTTACATGACACCTACGTCAGGCTTGGTCAAATTTACAAATGCAGACAGAATTGAACCGTACAGTCTAACAGATTTGGCTGAATACAATTTACGAATGCATTGTACAAGTGAATATGCTTACCATAGCCACTGGCCTTTTCCACGATCTACAACTATTGACAATGTATACGTAGTGCCAAAGACTGATGTATCAAAGCCCTCAAAGATGATGACTTCTGATGGATTGATGGAACCCGCACAACCATCTCCGTTTGAAGAGTGCCGTTGAGAAAGAGTACGTTAAAAATGCTTCTTCAACTACTTACTTTTGAGTGTTTTCAGGTACAATTCGATCTGTAAAGTGACGCTGGTTTATGCTATGTAGGAACACACTTTCGTGATACAAACTGATCACTTAAGTGGTTCTGACCCCCTAGGAAGACCAAGAACATGCGTGTTCGTGGAAAAGGGAGGAGCGGAGAGTGTATATATAATGTCATCATTTCGTTTGATAAATTGAAACTTTTTACAATATATATTGCTTCCTTCATGTGGTAACTACAAAAATAAAGGTTTGACATAAAGCTGATGTATCTAAACATCTACCTAGTACCTAAACATATCTGCGAAATGTCAATTTGATAGAAACAAACGTATATACGAACAGCACTTTCTGGAATTGAAAGGGAGAAAAGGATACGATTGATAATTAAAAGCACTAACTGCCATGTAGTCATATGAAATGCAAATGTGGTTTCAATAAAAGCAAACTTGAAATACCCGTTCGAGTGTAAACTAGCCATGGAGAAAGATGTTCTCAAGATGACCTCGTAAATCAAAGTATATATTTTGAAAGAAGTGCTATCGTTCGAGTGGTTCCTACTTACAGAGACATTTGACTCTAGATAAGATATGTATATTGCAGCTGGTTAACTCGAAATATATATATTGATGAGAAGTTATCGAAGCTAGACGATAGAGTGAATGAACTGTTACAGGAAAACATGGTAATTATCTCTTCAACCCTTTTAGGATAATCTTGCTCATTCTTTTGAAGAGAGATGATGGTTACAAATAAAATGGAAACAAAGATAAGATTAACTTTGTAATGATGTAACTTGTGTTATCTATGATTAGGCTGGCCTCACAAGACTATATCGCTGTATATCATTTTTACCATTATTGTAATCGTAGCAGTTATTATGTTAAGGCAGAATGTGTCTCAACCATCAATCGACGTAAACATCAGTAAATTGTGCCACATAAAAGCATGTTCCCGCCACTTTAGAAATGATAATTGAAGCTTGGAGGTTCAGCATCACGCGTTTTGCTTTCAAGAAAATTGGCAAGGTTTTATATCCATCCCCATACGGTTAATACAGATCGGCGGTCACATTGGATTCTAAATTGGTTTGATTTTAATATCATGTTGACTCTCTTTTTCAAAAATATGTATGGTGACCCCTAAGTTTAAGTTCAGGTAAGAAAAGGTTTGAGTTTTCTTGACCAACGTAAGCGTAAAAGGTTATGAATTTTTTCCGAGGAACATTCTGCTTTAACATCATTACAGTAGGGAAATTCGCAACTCTTGTCCTTATATAAACTGTCTCAAAACATTTCCTATGTACTTAGAAATAATTGACATATAATATCAAGATGGAAACAAGTTGATTTCTCACATTTCATCAAAAACATGTTTAGCGAATAATATAGCTTTAAGAGAAGTTCATACAATGTTATTGCAAACGGGCATTGTACTTCCTTCAATTCTTTGAAGCGTACTAACTTCAGTGTTGAAGAACATTCTGCCTCGAAGTCAATTTATGAGATAGACTCGATGAACTATGCATACCCCGATATATGTTCCAGTCTAAAGAATCCAATTAAAGCGAGTATGAAAAGCTTGACGTACCACCTCATGGGTTCCAATGTCGACATTTGAAAACTTTAATGTATTACTCCTCACCTCATCGTTTGGTAATTTTTGACGGCAGAATGTCGTGGCTTTCAGATACTGTGAAATTATTACAACGTTTAGTGCTATTAAAGGAACATTCTGATACACAGTAATGTCACACACGAATGTGAATCTTAAATGCCGACGTTTGTCGTCTCAATATAATTTCCTACTATACATCGACTCAATTTTTACACTTTATGAGAGTAACAGCTCGACAATCTATCAAGTCTAAAGTTGCATCAATATTCCTAAAGTCTTAGCGTATAAACGTTTTAACTCTCTCTCTCTCTCTCTCTCTCTCTCTCTCTCTCTCTCTCTCTCTCTCTCTCTCTCTCTCTCTCTCTCTCTCTCTCTCTCTCTCTCTCTCTACTCAATTGTACAATTGTTTGAGATTACTAATTGTTGTTCTTAATTACCTCAGTAAAATACTCTACTGTAAATGAACTGTTGTCCGTTATGGTACATGAACACAGTTGGTCATAATGGGTCATAACATATCTAGACAACCTATGGTATGACTGAATGAGGAAAGTCATAACTATAACTGTTGTCGTTTTAAATTCAGAACGATACTCACAGACTACTATCACTGCATTTGAATCTATGGCAAAGACTAACTGATTTGTGTTTTCGCAAATATACATATCTGTTGTTTCAGTTGTGATGACGTCTTCCGCATATATTACCTACGTTGCATTGTAACATGTAAATCAGGGCACACACACACACACACACACACACACACACACACACATACATACATACATACATACATACATACATACATACATATTTCATCGGTGACACTGCCCAATTCACGAAATGTGCAGGCAATTTTGCCAAGTTCATAAAATGGTCAACCTTAGGCAAATTAGAGCATATATTACACTCAACCTAGAAGTCACAGTCGCGTCAAGTTTGCTTTGTGGTCTAAACAGGTTGGGGTTAGCCATTTATTGTATTAGAAACGTAGGTCGCTTCGCTTGCTGCGTTTCTAATACAGTGGAAATGGTATTACTAATAGCATACAAATGGCTAACCCCAACCCTCTTAGAAAAACTGTTAACTGTAAAAAGATGTATTTCAAGAGTAGCACATGATCATTAATGAAAACATTCACTCTTTTATGAGTACATCTGAAGCACAGTACAATATGCATTGTTGTAGAAGTGAATACTTTTAGCGTCAGGTGTCTATCTAGATTGAAATTCACACCTTATCCTGAAATTATCTATATAAATTTCAGATACAAACGATATTGCTATCTGAATCAAAATAGCCTGGAATGGAAATGAAACATAAAATGATCATAAAAATAAGTACTTTAATTGATTTCACACTTTTAAATTCATTAATTGTGAATGCAGAAAGAGTTGGCTAGATTACAGTAGAAAGGAGCAATAAGTGATGACAAGTACTATTAACTTCATTTATATATGACGTATTCGTATGTCATAGTGTGTTGTACAGTTTCTTGAATGCAAGAGTCAAAATTCGATATTGTTACGCAAATCGTGAAAGGTTTCGTAATAAACATTCTCCAGATAATCAATCACCTCTAGGTCGTTGCGTCATAATTGAGAGCCAGAACGTCTCAAACCTCCCGCGCAAGACACAAAATGAGTACCCGGGGCTTACAATATCATCATACCCTATGTGACCTCTTGAAACGATGACGAAAGTGCAAAACGTTCCATGAATGCGAAATAGTATTTTAATTTCTAGCTACAGTTGGAACAGACTGAATATATGCCAGGGGATATTTAGTTAGACGACATGTATGCCTTCTACTTTCATGGCATTTATTTCAATTTCGACAAAATTTCTCAGTCAAACATTTTCATTTGTTATTTATTTTTAGATATATCTTAAGTTTCAGTAATTACTCAGTGGCTCGACTCCTTGTCTTTGCGCCTTCAATCGAAATAACTACGAGTCCAAAATAATCGAATGTGGAAGAGATGTCTGGGAAATTTCTTTTTATTCTATTGTATAAAACCTTCCCGTCGGTACATCAAGACGAAAATGTATGTATGTATATATGTATGTATGTATGTATGTATGTATGTATGTATGCATGCATGCAGTTTGTTATTGATTACGTGACATGCATGGCCATCATCCGAAGAACAGACACAATGTTACGCATGTAGTAAAAACGACTATTCATTCGGGTCAAGGGTCATGGACAGGGACAGTGAGGGTGTTAACTCAAAATGCCTTTGATTTATTGAAGATTATGCTTGTACGCTCCAGCAGCACATTTCAATTTGCCTTCCTAATCGCTCATCCAAAAGGAAAGTCAAGCGCATTACGATTGCGATTTTTCACTCGATTAACCTTGAAAAAATATAAACTGACGACATACTTCAAGTGCTACCCAGCAAACACAGTCTAAGTGAGAAAGTTGTATTCTTTAACATTACCAGTAGACAAACTGGAAAACCCCAAACAGGATTTTGAAAATGTGTTCAATATCTGAAAATGCATTCCTTGAGACAAGAATATTCAATTAGGACATCCCTTTACTTCTCCCTTTTTAAACACATTAGGATATAATATTCGGTAGACTGGCTTTATGAAGAAATATAAGATAATCCGTTTCCGTTTTGGGTACACGGATTCATGCAAGGCTGGATTTGCTTGTCTGCTGCTAATTCCTATTTGATCGTTATGTAGTAAATAATGCGATTATGGATTTACATTCAGTACTTGTGGGGGAAATAACTCAAATTTTAACCAATAAATTCTGTTGAAAATTAGTCGTGTATAAAATAGATACATCCGGCACGTCAAGCAAGAAAGGGCAAAGTGGTAAGTTCTCGCTCATTCTATCAGACGCATACTCATTCACTGTATACTTTCTCAGATCGAGAACCCTGTTTGGGATTACATGGCAGTTCCCTTGCGAAGTGGCTAGCAACCATAAACATTGCATTACTATCACAGAACCAAGTTATTATACCCTATATTCCCTATACAGAATTCAACTTTTTAATACAAACTTCCTCCCCTGTGTACTATAACTGCTACTGTTCCCGCTGGATGCAAGGCGCATATTGGTCATCTTGTCTGGAATCTAATTTTCTTCACGCTTAATAAATTTTCCCATGGCGATCGTAATATGGTTCAATTAACTATCGTAATAATCTAATGGTTCATTCATTGTACCGGAAATGTTCAGCTCGACACAGGCACTCAGTGTATGGATGGTCAAGGCTGGCATTAATCGATTCCTTGATTATAATTACATTAAATTTTTTATCCTAATATATTTCTTTTGTGACTTTCACACAAACGGCTTAAGGTCGAGATAGTGTATGGCAATCTTTGTGAGGAAAGAAAAAGCCATTGAATACAGGAGACAAAGATCTAGAGTGCTATAGCCACAGTTTGTGAAGGATTGTATTTAGGCCAGTAGACTTCTTAAAAATCATGAATTCCTGTTTGTCAACAATTTGAAAGTGAACCGTAAACTTTAAGGTAGAAAATATACAACATCAACTAAACAGGGTACTCCTGCAGTAAGACGTTTATTTTTTGAAGTGATTAAACTACACCCTAACTAACTGTTGATATAATGTTGACGTTTTGTCTTGTCTATAACTAACTTCACAAGTTGGATTATTATGTGTTGAATCTGTTGAAAGATGTGTCTTATCACAGTGGTAAACCACCATGTCATGCCCTGGAGCTAAAGTCAATTTATGACCCAAAGATGCGAGATAACTCTGTTTCCATATTATCATATACATGATATTTACCTCTTATTCAGAATGTCCTTATTTGCAGTTATATCCATCTTTCGTTTCTCTGTAAAGCCAATGGATTCTCTTTCGCTGAATTACCAATTGTCTGACCTTTTATTCTGTGGCCGTCCCTAACGTGTGTTCCTCCTTTATTTTAAACGAACATATACAATCAAAGAACCTAAAGCGAATCAGTACAAAGCACAACTTAGGCTACATCTTTGTTTTTCAATTTTTTTGTTATAAGTTAAAAAAGTCATATGTTTCGACCACTAAATTAAATATAAAAGCTCAGGTGGGTAGAACTAGTTCGAATAATTACCTTGGTATATTAGAGCAAATTGAAAGGAGCAAAGAAAATCCAACAGTTTACTCTGTAAACGCTTCCTTATAAGGAAATCATGTGAAATTTTCGGTGACAACACTCACCTTATTTCCTGCATGCTTGTACAAATTTCCTTTGGGTCACAGGTTCATAGTACGAAGCAAGCGCATATCTTTATATTTTCTGTAGCCTAGGTACTAAACGCTAGCACTATGAACTTATTCGTTCACATGGAGGGTGGGCATTATTAATGTAACGGTGTTTTATATTATTCTAAAGTGCTGGTATTATCAGTTATACTTGTGACTTGACCGAAGTAAACTAGTAAGCGAAAGACAAAATCCATTAACGTACAGTAATAGCATTCGTATAAGGCAATATGTCGTTATTATACGCCTATGATAATTTAAAGATTGTATCGTTCTACTGCTCAGATAGGATATTGGTTACTTCAAGGAACTAACCTTGTGGGTGGACGCTAATATTGTGAGTACAGCAGACTAACCGTAGTCGTGGCTAAGATGCGCAGTGTTTTCTGTTTGGTGTCCTGGGGTGGTTTAATGTGTCCCCTGCGATACATAGACAGTAATTAAATATCAAAATTACATAAAGGAAAGCCTCATAAAATACAAAGTCAATTCAATTAGTTTGGCAATTTGTATCCCAATTACACGAACATTATAGGACATGCACAGCCTGTCTATAAACTATTGAATATAAGAGAAATATCCGTTCTGATTCTTGTTTCAGTGAAGTGATGCGCGTCACTCAAAAGCCGACCCCTTTCCATCTTTTAGGCTCTCCCATTAATGAATCACGTCATTTTGACGTAAGAGATGTTGCCCAAAAGACTAAGTCCTGCTAGTAACCTAAGTCGACATTACTTGTGGATTACAGAGAAACCGGTTTTCGGCTTTACCGTCATAATTTTTATTACTCCTATCAACCATAAATTTAGCGAAATTGTGATGATATGGATTTCCATAAAGTTTGCTTGACAAGCATACATAATAAAATAAGCGCAATGATTTGGAAAGAGATAAGAGCAGTTTTGTCATTAGAAATATTTCTGTGAGTAGACGACAGCGATAAATTCAAAGTACGGTTTCACTTAATTTCCATTAAGAAATATGGATTGCATACGCCTAACCTTTCAGGCTGAATAGAAATTCTTCAATTTTAATTTCAACGGTTAGTGAACATAGTTCATGTGTTTACAAAGAAACGGTGCCAATTCGTGCTACTTCGTCCCATAATATACTGCATGTACATTACTCATTCTCTAATTTACTAAGTTTTAAAATTCTAAAAAATGAGCTTTAGGCTTAGATTGTTTTAATACTGATAGAAAAGGGAGCTTGGAAAACCGCCATTTTGAATGATCTGGGGTCTTGAGTTATGAGAAATGCGGTTACTTATCATACACGTCACATGACTCACTCAGTGTTGTAAACATTTGGTCTCGTTGTTGGTAGCAGCATATAATCTTGTAGGTGTACAGATACTACAATTATATCTTGTCGATCATTCCTCATATTCGGTACTATTGTAACTATAACCATGTTCATGCTCAGTTTTGAAAGTAAATTGGCTATAAACATAGTGAGAAGCACATGGTTCTGACGATATAGGCACTGGTCATTCTTAACTGCTGTCTTACCATTCTTTCTGCCTTCGTCTTTCTAATTCTTAATCCTATCACAAAGATATCGTTAAACCCATCAAACCTTTCTCTGTGCCATTATTTAGGTCCCGTAAGGGGGAGGTAATTGTTGTTTGTTTGTCTGTCTGTCTGTCTGTCTGTCTGTCTGTCTGTCTGTCTGTCTGTCTGTCTGTCTGTCTGTCTGTCTGTCTGTCTGTATCGCTTGTTCAAAAAAACCCACCTGCTTAATTCACAATCATTTTAGTCATGGGGTCGGGTAAAATCGTTGGAAGGTAATTAGCATAAACAACCTCTATGCTTTTACTTTCCCTCCAATAAGAACTTTCAGATGTTTAAGGTGTATTCACAATTTTATTGCTTTTAAAGTATAAATGTAGAAATACATTTCTGTCACCCTGTCACTTGTTGTCCAAGGAATGCCAACAAAACACAAATGTTTCGATGAAAGATGTCAATTTCGACAGTAAGCCTTTTTCCTTGAACGGTATCTATCAGCAACATAACTACATCATGGAAATACATATTCAGTGTTGTATGCCCCATAACGAAAATACTTGAACATAGCTAGTGTACAACATTGGCAATTTTGCTGACTATTCGGAAGGAAGTCAAGGCGTCGGTCATCTTCAACTGTGACATTAATTTGACAGCATCGATGGCATTAAGATTTTCATGTTCACGTTGACGTTGAAGTGCACAAAAAATAATGGTAATCTTATAATGTAGTGTTCAGTAATCTGCCAATTTGAATAAGAAGTCAACCATTAAAGCTAATGGATGAATGCAATCTATCAGTAGCTATCTTTAGACCTGTAATCGGAAATATCTTATTATCGTATAATATGAGGACAGTATATGGAGTCAAGCAAACTAGAACTGTCTGAAAAAGTTCTTTACAGGATATAAAAAAGAAACATGTACATGTAATCGAAGCATGGATTTCATTGAAATATAATACTTCAATGAACTCCGTAAACCATGCTTCAATTACATGTTTCTTTTTTTATATCCTGTAAAGAACTTGTTCAGACAGTTCTACTTTGCTTGACTCCACAGCAATGTTCAGCTCTATGACTAGAATATATTTAATTAATTCAAATATTATAGCACAAATGGAGACGTGAATATGCGAATTTTTGTTTACGACTTTTATCTTATGGCAGACAATCCTCGACTTGAGCATCTTTCTATCTATCTGACGTATCGCACGTTTTCCCGGTTTCACTCCACACCTATCTCCGTTTGGCTTATCTGTCCTTTTTTATGTTTTCTATCAAACGTCCTTATCTCAGTCCCACACGTGTATCTCTACTAAATGTCAATCACGTATCTTCCCTTATCGTTTCTTGCATTATTAATCCCTACATCTATATGTCTGGTAGATAAAGGTTTCCATCTGACTTTTTTACTGACCCACCTCGCCCTATTCTAATCACCTAGAGAAGAATGACACATGTCTACTCTGTACGACAACCTGTCGGGCTGATCTTTTGCAATACATTCTAAATATATCTCAGGTCCCAGAGTAGCTGTATTGAGATGAATGAAATTAAGTATTGTATGAGATACTATAATGTTGTGACTGACACTTGCTTTCCAGTCATCTTTAAAGTTAACGACTAAACGGAAATCCAGAAGGGATGTATTAAGTGATAAAAAATAAACGTATCAACTATTGATTTTATCGATAAATGAGATAAATAACACCCACTATTACTCTCCCCCCCCCCCTCAATTTTACAACATATCAATATGTACAAAACGTCTGTGATGTGTTTGGTCATAATATACACGTGTCAGATTGTTGTAGCGACCAATTATTATCAGGAGGTATGTTAAAGTATTGACCACTTCCAGAGAAATCAATTTCTAGCCGTCCACCATTACGTCCTAGCCTTACTTTAATACATATTTTCCCCGAGTTTTGCAATTGTGCACCACATATCCATACACATTTGCGTATTGTAAATGAGGTTCGACAGCCATTTAAGTTTAATAGTAGAGTGACGTCACTATGAGCTTTTCGTTGTGATACGCTAATACGGGTAACTAAAAGTTCAATAAATTAACCTCACCTAACTTGTCCTCGACAAATCATGATCCAGAATTTAACTGTGGTATGCTACAAAATGGATCGTATATCATCGAGGTTGATTACACCTTGAAAGTTTCCAAACCCATGTTCAAAACTCTTGCCCCCTATAATTTGAATTCGCCGCTGTTAGATCGAAATTATGTATACTCTAATTTGCATAAGATTGACAATTTTATGAACTGGGCAAAATTGCCGGTGCATTTCATGAATTGACCACTTTCATAGTCGGGGGTGTAACACTATATAAATATTTCAATCCGTTATGTGTTAGAATAAATGTGTTCTCCCTACATAGTTAACTTCTAAATCTTGGCCTGAAGACTTTCGATTGCATACAGACGTCAACAACGTGGCCTTAATCACGTATCTGCCATATTGGGAAAATAAATTAACGCTTCAGGACATACACGCTTCTGTGTGACTATTTGATGCAATTAAGAGACGCTTAAAAACAATCTATTGTAATTTCAAACAGCTTTGCTTAAAGCCAACTTGGGGCCCCTACGGGACACTGGCTACGAAATCCGTTTAACCCCCACAACCTCTAACAACTGGGATTCTGTCCGCAAGCATACACTAGACATTACTAAAATCAATCAACTTTGACGACTGCAGGTTTTCTGAAGATACGCGTACCTTGATTCAAAAATAAAGTCAAACTTGTAAACTATACACGTTATACTAAGGTAGAGTTGGTCATTTTGATTCATCTTTATGAAAAAAATCAACTAATGATTCTATCGATAAATGAGATAAATAACACCCACTATTACTTTTCCCCTCAATTTTAAAGCATATGTACAAAACGTCGGTGATGTGTTTGGTCATAATATACACGTGTCAGATTGTAGTAGCGACCAGTCACCTTTATGTTTATCTATTTATGTTGGTAATGTTCTATATCTATCATCGCTGTTGAAATCAGGTTATCATTTTACATACTACATGTGAGCACATACTATCAGGATATTATTTCACCTACTTTTATGTGATCACATACTATCAGGGTACATAGGGTTATTATTTCACAATATGCTTTCCGTGACAATATACCATCAGTCTATTATTTCACATACCATATGTGAGCACATACTATAAGGTTATTATTTCACATAGTATGAGAGCACATACTATCAGGGTATTATGATAATGTCACATACTACATGTGGGCACATACTAACTCTTTAATGCTTAAGATACAAAACGTGTGTTTTACACATTAAATGAATTCTTTATGTGTTTATATAAATGATTCAAAAATAAATTTTTTGATGATGATAGGTGTAGTCTTTGTTCAAACTGAGACATGGGATTTGAAGAAAATAGAGTATGAACAATGATTCAAAACAAGGGTTCTGGTGATATTCTATAAAAAAGCTACCATGTCGGGGTTCAGCTTCTCAGAAAGAAAAATGAATAAAATGGCCATAGTCAAAGAGTCAAACGAATGCTGGAAATATATGTAGAAATATATGTTGTCCTAACCGTCAATCACGTCGGAGACATATACACGAAAATAATCGGCAAAACAGCGAAATGATTTGATATATATATAAAATATTGGCATAATTTAAAGTCTGTCTGGCACATTCACCATCTATATTACCAAAATAATTGTTACTTTGTCTGGAGGTGTGGCCATCAAGCGCCATTTTCAAGCTTCATATCAACTGATTATTTTCAGTACAATAACATATACTCAATTAAATCTTATGTAATCATGGAAATGACAGACCGCTTCGGAATTGTAAAAAACCGCATATTTCGAACACTGATTACGGTTTACTACAAAGATTGATAATCACATACAAATACTCGAGTACACGCGTATGTCACTAGTTAATCTTTGTGTAGGAGACGAATTATCAGGAAAAATATAGAATGTGATGGATTAGACCGATTGGTATTCATGTAAAAATAGCTAGTACATGAGTCATGTCACCACCTCTTCTATATACATATACGTTTAGGAGAAAAACAATGAGTGCTGCAACATAAGTCAAATTATTGGTTTCTGCAATACATCCCTATTTTCTGTATGTGCAATTATATAGCACTGATTGGCACTGATATTGATATTCTTTTTGCTTACTTGTGAATGATGTAAGTGAAATTAAACCTACACTGTATCTAAGACCATGGTCAAATGGTCCGAGCGCCTGGATGCAACGTGTCACTTTCATGGAGGCACTGATCTTAGTGTCCGTATAGTAAAATATAAAGTTAGTATATTTGCTTGACATGTAATGTATACAGCTACACACACACACACACAGACAGACAGACAGACAGACAGACAGACAGACAGACAGACAGACAGACAGACACATACACATTTACATATAATGATTTGATACACCTCAGAGATGTAAGTCATATTTAACAGACAAGTTCCAAAAACTTCACAAGTTATAGCTAGTGCCGCTTCATTTCAATAACTGTTTGTTAAAATCACAGCATCCAACATCTGTTAATAATGAAAATAACTCCAAACAATGTCGTATTTTGCACATTTTGAAAGATCAACAACCCTTAGAAAGAAATGTGAAGGGTACATTTTAGACTTCATTGATAATTGAAATCTTACAGTTCCATACTGTAACAATACTTAAAAAGGTAATAACGTCATCTTTATTCATAGCAGCTTTTCATCTAAGCATGCAGATAAATCATTTAAAGATGGATTTTAATCTAAAATGTGCGTTTTTTAAATCATTTATACGCTAATACCTATGACCTTCACGAAATCTTACTGGAAGCTCATTCTTATAAGCTTATTCAAAAATTCTGTGAGATGAGGCTTATAAGAAATGTTGACTTCTTACGACAATAAAGTTCAAAATTCAGGATTATGTAGTCATTTTTTATACAGCATCTAGGTCTGCCTAATAACAAGAATGTTCCAGCACAGTTGATGCCCTATTAATAATATTTTAGCTGTTCTGAAGTGTGAAAGCCTGTCATAATGTAATTTTGGTAAAACTAATATGTGGAATTCAATGATATTGATAAAGTATTTGAGGTACTGAAATTCCACAATGTCGGATATTTCGATTTAGAATAATGAATATCTGGTAGTAATGATGGTTTTTTTTTGAATGTTCAGGTATTTAAGATTTTATATTCATAACACTTGCAGCTGCTCAGATATATTTATTTCTGTAGACGTAGTCGTAAACAAGTCTGTGTTATCCTAAGACATTGAATTCCAAAACAAATAGTAACACTATATGTAACGTTTTGATGCATTGAAACTAAAATATCGTAACATATAGAATTATCGTATGAAGTGAAACATTGTGTTATGCCATTATCTAGTTTTTTTTCCATGAACATTGGATTTAATCGTATATAGTTTTAGTACACGTAGTTGGAAAATTGCCATGTATCGGAGCTAAATCTGCTACAAATGAGTTATAGTGTTATCAATTGTCGGCCCACTCTTCCTTTGGACAAGATGAGAAATGAGTGTACCATAACTCCACTTAATACTCATGTATTTAATATTATCAACCGTAACATTAAATATTGAAGAACAACAATCCTTCGTAGCTTTCTAAGGTGAATATTGATAGATTGTAATGTATCTCGCATGGCATTCGAGTGTTTTACGTGACTCCCTGGTTTGACCTTTGACTCTTCTACTTCCCTTTATTACAAAGCAAGATTTGTTCAGGTGTAACCAATCATTTAATTCAAGATGATGCGATGACATAGTCGCCAAAAAGTCTGCGTATTAGATCCATAACTAGAGTTAGAGTAGAATAGTTAGATCCGATAAGATTGTCTTCATTAGGAGTTCTCGGCGAGTCGGAACTGTATACTATCATGGGTAATAACCAATTCAAGCTATACGATTAGCCAGCAATGTGACAGTCGTTCTCCATTTATCTATTTCCTAATTTCCATGTCATACACTTGAGTGATTCTCAATATCAATTGATCAGTATCTCTATGATTACATCAAATTAGTATTATAAACATATTATATTACGCCAACTAATACAGCAGAAATTGCCAATATTCGGTGGAATAGCAGGTCGGTAAATGGGGAGCAAAGTAGGACAGACAAAAATAGGGGGTCGCAGAGGTGAATAAAAACAAATATACAAGTAATGGATTTCATAATGATCGACTTTAAGATATGTATATGAAGTCACTTATACAACGGTGTTGTCAACTTAGGTATTCAATGAAAACGTCGTCGCTATGACGATCAGATATAGTACAACTTTCATTATAAAATACGAGGCTTTCCTACCTGAGGGCTTGAGTCAACGTAAGGTCCCCTGGGACAAAAAACTCTCAATTTCATAACCGATAGTATCTCGCTAATGTCTACATTTGTACAGCTGTGTCAGTTGTGTGCATGTATGAGTTTGCAAATGATTACAAGTCTGGGAGAGAGGACCAGGGGAATATGGAGCTTTGCTTAAATTTTACAAAATTCAGTTCTCGAAGGACGGTCAAATCAGAGGAGGGTCAGTATTTTGCTATGACTAATTCTATTATCTAACTTTGCATTGTTTTGTGATTTTGGCATCCACCGTCACATCCCATCCTACCACATAGCCCACCGCTGCCACCATTGTTCCATAATGTTAGCATATGTTAATTAAATCGCTGCTGTCAATCATGCAATGAATGAATTGTTAGTTTTGAGGAGGGGATTTTGTCTCCCTGGAGAGAAGGGTGGATAGTATGGCAAGATATTGGGATGACATCTTGAGAGGGGATGTTAACCTCAATCCGGATGTCAGACAGGGCAATGACTTATCTTCAGCTCTGCTAATAAGATGCATGCAAACACAGGGATTAATTAATGCAGTATCTTCACACAAAGTCACTGTGGTGGTTTTAGTGGAAAACACCTCTGCAATTGAAATTATCGATGTGGTGGCAGCGGTGGGATACCAATGAGTCTCAGACTTGGGTCCCTTTTCATTTCTGATAGCCTTTTAACCTAGTAGATGTTGTTAAAAAGAAATGTTTGAACATGGCTAAGGGTTATGTTTTAGACAAGAAATTTTGAGAGGATCATCAGTTTTAGAAAAAGGAGTCAATATAGGTCACATTTTTACATGACAGAGTGTGCCTGATTCCCGCACCCTCTTGTAATTATTGAAGATTACCTGAATTAGCATTGATGGATGGATTAGAGCGGATATAACAGCCCACTAACGATGTATCGAATAATTGTTTGATAATTAATCATCTTTGTTCATTGATTACATGACACTTCAGCTAATTGGTGGGATATTGAAATGAAATATGGCTCTCATGACCTAGTTGTATCATAACACATCTTTGAAATTAATCATCAAAGCAAATTTCCGGTTGTTTTAATTAGAATGATGTGTATTAGCTGAAGGTTACGGTATGTATATATATATATATATATATATATATATATATATATATATATATATATATATATATATATATATATATATATATATATATATATATATATTACTGTTTCCATGAATTCTGTATCCTGATATAAGCTGCTATACAACTAAACAAAACATTACACTGACAAACTACTTTAATACCTGGGATTTGTACCTGTATCCTATTTATGCCACAAATGTATTGTTCCTGAGTCACCTATAGGCCACCGTATTATGCTAACAATTAGTGATGAAAACATATCGATAAATGGTTCGTCATCGGAGAAATTTCATTAAACACAAAAGTAGTTCTATCTACCGGTCATTTAAAAAAAAAGTGTTTCAAATATGATTTTAAGGATCCAATGCTACTCAGAAAATATAATATACAATTTGAACATTTGAAAGGAGGAGAAATGTTCCAATCATGTTATTGGACGAATTCAGCCAATTCAAATATCATGTTTGTACTATAGTTTTGTTGATATTCTGTAATTACACATGACTGAGCAGTGTTTGATGATATCTCTAGAGATACTGAGATGTGTACTTTCTTTAAAAACGTTTCCATTTTATGGCCAAGTAGTAAAAACTGTACGTATGCTCATCATGGAATTACTATGATTCATACGTACACAAGTTCTCTTCTTTGATTTGATTTGATTTGGAAATAGACATAAATCAAAGGTGAAGGAGAAAAATTGTGTATTTATTTATCATCTATATTCAAATCCCATGCCACCTCAAGTGACATAGTGAATCTGTAGTTTCAGAATATATCGCATTTTTCTTCACGATGTCACATCACTTTAACTTGCGAGACATTACATGGTATAGTAACACATGTTACGTCAACGTTAGAGTTGCATTACAGTAAGCTTGTCTACTTCAAAATGAGATAAATTCGCGATAACATGCATTCCCATACATACATTGACGATAACAGACCAACTGACATAATGAGAATGTCCAAAATAGTCCATCAAGAAACCTGATGTGGCGGATACGAAATGAAAGTCCATATAATATATTGTTTTAGAAGATGTAATGCCTGATTGAAAGCATCGGCCTACGTCTAAATAAGGATGTTCGACCTACCATAGTAATCACCGTGTCTTAAAAGCACTAGTAACCGATCAATGGCTTGGTGGGTTGTCAGACTCCTATCGTATTGGGACAAGATTGATAATACCATCAAATACGTACCAGGGACTCTCTATAAAGTAGCTGTTGTGATCAGCACCACTTTGTGAGTTGATTGAACACAATCTAAATCTCGTAAACGTAATTCGAACTGGAAAGCTTGGTGCGTAATTACATCGTTTCGTGTTAGTGTTATCTGTTTTTTATGCCCAGTAAGCCCCCAGACAACCAGGTAATAGAAATATCCCGAGCTCTGTAAATTGGATAACATATTTCCTGGCGACACCATGGCGGGTTACATATCCTTAACATGTGCCTGGTTGTGAATGAAGGTAAAACTGAAAGTCTGTCATGAATTTATCACTACTCTGTATTCACATTCCTACATTACAAATGAAAAGATGATGTAGCAGAGTTCACTATACCCCATTAAGTCAAAATACACAGAATAGTTTCATATACAGCCGTTTATAGACATTCAGAAAGGAAGATAGACTTAATATATGTTCCGGATCCGTTCCTTAATACAATTATTAAATATCATAGTATCCCCTCCATGGAGCCAAGGTTCTATTATCTCGTGAAAGCAGTGGCACATAACACAAGATGTGTCTCCACAATCATTTAATACATGTACATCACGACGGTAAAAACGTAATCTCACTACATAACTGCCACTGAAAGATTATAGTGTTTTTAATCCGATTATAATTTGGTGATTTGTGACCTTGAACTTCAGAGTTAAAACCTAAGCTAGATGTAGATTTAGAAGAAAACACATTACCATATTTATATTCTCATATTGTTCTCTGTTATATTTTATTTTTTAATTTTGTAGGATAATTGTTTAAATGGGATGACTCTGGGCGAAAAACCATAAAAGTTTGCACTTGCGCACAGTATTTTAGTATTAACATCTCTGAATTAAAGTTGACACACGATGTGTTTTGATGGACTTTTTTTCTCAGAAAAATCAGGTTTACTTATTTGTTGTCTTACTCGTATTACACAGTCCCAACTAGATTTCTCTGAAATCCAGTTTCCACACAACACTCTTTTCAATGATTCATATTTTCCATCTTCATAATATTGCATATTTCAATCCTGTAATATATGCATTCTGATGAACAAAAACGATGAATTGCTTATGAATAGTATAACATGCATATATATGGTTATTAATTACCATTTGTTAAATGCAAGAATATTTGTAACGTCATACAACAAACAAAATGTTAATCTCATTAATATAAATATTGATGATTTCAGAAAATTACTGTTTATACACATTCAAGAACAACATGTCACCCTTGGCCAGAGACAGCCAATCTAAATGTCTGCGTTTCTGTTATGTTATTACAAGAGAGGGTGTTGGATATATTGGCAACTCAATTAACTTTGTGAGCATAGCAAGTCTAATATCAATATCATCAAAAGAAAGGGTTTACATAGACTTCATGAATATCTATTAGTATTGATGTCTGAATTAATAATTCATTTTTAATTTAATATTCATCAAATAAATGACTATGCGTGAAAAATTCAGACTAATGAGTATTGGTATCGATTACATCGCTTTGATAAAAAAAAAAGAATCGTCATATTGATTGGCGATATATGTCATCAATAGCTTATATCAAACAATACACTACACGTGCAACCAAGAATATATCATTTCTGCTGACTCCCATCATGCAATGCTCACAGCGAAGATACCCTACAAAGGCAAAAAATTAACTATGTATATCTCTGAAATCGCAGGTAACTGTAGGCGATATAAAATCATGAAATAACTCTCCAGAACCCATAGTTTATGAAAATGTCTTTACTTCCTGAAGTGTTACAACATGGTATCCACCTTCAAATTACAATCTCGTTTATTGAATCAAACACAGTGTTAAATACATTCCCTATGCTCGTATGTCAGATGAACATATCACTAGACAATTCATTTAAGTTCGATGTATGATTATTAATACAAAAATTATATTCTAAAGAAGTCGCGCAAGCTGTGTATGTATTTCACATTTTAGTGAAAAAAGTTACATCTGTTTTTAATATTTCCTTGCATTTATGTGTTACTACAGACGGTATTTTTATTATGAAAATTGTCAGGTTCGTATGCATGATATGAATTAGCAATATATGGTATTAAAATGTTATAGCTCGTCCTGACTGATATTGGTGGTGTATTGATTGGTATATGGTACTTTTGGGGCACAGCATTGTTGTTATAAAGTTTGGATTTCATAATCTGGATAGTTTTGTAATACAGCAATAGGGATTTTGACAGTGAAATTCGTATTTTGAGCTAAGAACAGCACTTGCCTACTCTACTATGCCTTTAAAGGGTCTTCATTCGTCAGCTGTTATTGTTTGGTGTAATACTGTGGTTAAGCATCTCAAACTGACAGTACATAAGTATACTTTTCGATGATACACAAGCCATTATCTAATTACTTAACTGTGTATTTAACCCTGTAATCCTTCCACTACCAAATGTGAAATCCACTTGATTGACAATAACACGAATACCAAATTGACCTTTCGATGTACTTTCTCTGCGCTGGCCGCTTTTCTGTACATGTTCATTCTACATACGCAACTGTTACTGTAACAGTACTGTACTGTACTGTACTGTACTGTATTGTATTGTTATTCTGTTATGTACTTATCTCTGTCGAACTGCACTACACTGTACAGTAACTGTTTTGTGTTGTGTTGTGTTGTGTTGTGTTCTGTTGTGTTGTGTTGTGTTGTGTTGTGTTGTGTTGTGCTGTACTGTACTGTACTGCACTGTTGTATTGTACTGTACTGTACTTGTACTGTTATTCCATTATCTCTACCGAGCTGCGCTCTACTACACTATGCTCTGCTGCGCTGTATTGCACTGTACTGCACTGCACTGTACTGTACTGCACTGTACTGTACTGCACTGCACTGTACTGTATTGTACTGTACTGTACTGTACTGTACTGTATTATGCTGTACCCTATTCTACTGTCCTCTACGTACACTGTACTGTACTATACTCTACTGTATGCTGTACAATAGTGTGCTGTAATATTTAACCTGTAGTTCTCTACAGGTTGTTCATGTTGATGTTTGTAATCTTGTGATTCTTGTTACTATAGTTACAACAACAATACTTACCACTACAGCTTCGGCTGTGCCTGTCCTCGTGTTTGTCATCTGCATGTTTGTTCTTTATTACCATGAACATGATGTCTGTATCACCCATTAATATATACCTAGTGTGGTTTGATTTATTTTTCTACAATGACGATTTTACTTATTTCAATTCTCATCTGTATTACAAAAAAAACTAAATATAACTTGTAACCTAGCAATGTTTTAAATCTTATTATGTATGTAATATATATGTATAATATATATGAATAACATGTTTGTTATGATCTCGTAAAATAAAATGATGAGTATGTCTCTATTATCTAATGACGTGTGAATTAATAATTCATTATAATTTATCATTCAATGTAGAATGAAATATTAATGATATCAAATTAATGAAAATATTTTATATTGATTGACCGTCTATGTGTCACAAAAGGCTACACTTTTGTACTAATTAGACTTTGGGTTATGTATTTCATTGCCTTGGCATTTGATGAATGAACCACCTACAGTTATCATACACAATGCCTGCCTGCCTGCCTGCCTGCATAGGTGATTCAGTAAATAATGAATGGGTTACCCTGTTACATCATAAGATGTTGAAATGCTTGACAATAACATAACACAACGCAACACAACTCATCACAGCACAGCACAGCACAGCACAGCACGGCACAGCATCGCTCAGCACAACACAACACAACACAACACAACACAACACAACACAACACAACACAACACAGTGTTAAAAAGAAGATAAATATCAGTTTTGAAACTCAAAATAAGCATTATATTTTTTTTTTCAAATCAAGATGTGGAATTAATAATTACAGAGAAATTGAGAGGAATGAGTGGACCAAAAGAGGACAATGGAAACAAAGGGGTATTATGGAATACTGCGAATTGAGAAGCTGTTGTTACAATCATAAAAAGTCACAGCTTTGGCAATAAAAGTATGTTCAACACATAGAGTATGGGAAGGACTGTCTCCTTTTCTCCACAAAGAAAAACTGAAGAATTGCTCAAAATTAATATAAACTGTGTTGACAATGTTAATGATGCAACGTCATATATATATTTACCATAAATCGGAGGTTTAGTAAAATATATAAAGATAAAAAATGTTGCATGTTCGTCTAAAAGTTATTTGTTTTGGGCATTTACTATTCTGAGATGTGTATTAATATTATCAATCAAACAAGATAAACACTATAAACTCAAAATGTGCATCCTCAATTCCACGGATTATAAAAACCTAATATCAGAGATGGCTAGACATAGCAGTAGGTACTATGTAGAAAATAGACCACAGTGACTAACAGATAGTTTGATTAAAGAATTGAATGGTAAATATTTGTCAAATTTTACACGTGTGTCATGAAGTTTTAAACGTAGTGACGCATGACAGTTATCAATTTTACAAACTGTTTCATCATCTGGACGGCTGAGAATAGCTCACTTCGTTCTAAACATGATCTGGGTGTATCATTTTGTCTCGTCTTAATTATAAATCTACATTGATCTTAACTTTGCCCTGCTTATCTGAAATATGTATGATTGCGTATCTGAAGTATGTAAATAATGTGATTTCGCTCATTAATGTTAGTAAATTAAAGGTAATCATAAATAGCACAAGGTTTGTAATCTCTTTCTCCACTTAGTAAGAGATTAGACACAAACTTAACAATTGCATTTTTATTCCTCTAGAAAGGTGAAACTCTCCAAATCACCAGTGCGCCCTCTGACAACAGAAATGAACAATGCCAATTCAATCATGTAGAAGATTCAGTGCAAAGCGTTCTATATAGAAATTATTCGATATTGAAAATTTGGATGGGGATCAATTTTTATAAGTGACAGAATAAGACATTCTGAACATCAAGTTGAGTGGAATATCATTGCTGACTCAAAGTGCGCGACCTTTTTCTAGAAACTAGAACAATTATAGAATACAAACAAAGACTTCTACTAAATCGATGTTTTCACGTTAGCATGATAACTTCTTTATCTTCTTTTTACGTCAATGGTCTCATTTAATCTGACAGCTGTAAAATTCTCAGGTTGAACAGTAGTGACACACCCCGGCCTCAAATGCGTTTCTCTCCCCCTTCCTGCAGACACCATTAGATACACACGCTTCTTTAAATTTAACGAGACCTTTCTTTCCTATCTGAACATAGCAATTTCCTTATTCGCTACAATTCATTTCCGATATGGTGGATTTATACACGTGGGATTATATTCACCACTACATTTGATTGCTTATCGTAAATTTACTCATCCAAAGAGATTTTCATTATTCGTTCATGTTTTAGAGCCGTGTAGTGCTAACATGAATGCGTCAGATATGCCTATTTTTACCTTGGTCCAGTTTTTGTCTACTGAAAGTGAATTAAACGCAGGTGACCCATGGGGCCTACACTGAACTATTCGACAAGGAGCACCCCCATGTGGCTGTCGGCAACTACAGACATGTATCATAAAAATATGAGAACATTGTTAATCTGATATCATAATAATTCCTTCATTATTCAGCCTCAGAAAGGAGACAGAATAATAACGTGATAAAAATTGTTTAGAATTCCATTTAACAGCACTTCAACAGAAAATGTTCTGAGATAGGCATTACCGTCTTCTTTTTTGTTCAAATATTTCTTACATATTTGAAGGAATTGCCAAAGCGTATGCCATGTATCAGGGACTCCATTTTTACAAATACATCCATAATAATGATATCCTAGTAATTGAGCACTATTGTATAATTGATAAACAGGCAATGTGATTGGTACTTGGTTGACAATTTGGCTGACCCTCTGGCTGGCCTGACCAGGGTCCATCGGTTGGTCGTTCGGTGGGTCCACTGAAATAGTGAATTCATGCAATGGCCGGAGTGGTTATAAAGTTTA